>NW_010180973.1:14797-30669 GCF_000695765.1 Mesitornis unicolor
CCTACAGGTTCCATCCTTGCTCAAAGCAGCCTTAAGAACAAAAGGCTCTATAGGTTACAGAAATTTAAAGGCTAAGGGTTATTTTGTTGTGCTTGTAGTACTATTCTGATACTTGAGCCTTCTCCTTATTTGATAAATTACAGTTACGACAATTTAGGATTATCAGAACACCTGCTAATGTACATCAAAATCCACCTGCAGGGAGAAGGATGCGGTTTTATCCATATTGTCTTTGCTGGAAATTAAATGACCTCTAACTGCAATAGTGGCTTTGCAGAGAAGAAAGTCTACAAGACTTTTGTAGGCCATAGAGATGTTAAGGTGGAAATTATTTGTTTGGAGCTGGAGTGAAAAGCTGTTCCAGCCAGTTGCCTGTGCCTTTTGTATCACTTTTGATTGTTCCTAAGATTAAATCACTGGTTTTTCTATACGTTCTGGCATTTCACAATATTTGTTCTTTTAGTTTATTTTCTTTACTTCTGTTAGCCTAAGAAACTTCTGAATATTTTACCTCTGGAATCACCTTCTTTCCCTTTAGAATTAGTTTAAGGTCAGGGAGGAAGAATATCTCAAAGGGAAAACCAATTTCACTGTCCAAACTCATGGGTAAATATCACCTATGCAGTCTGTAGTTAGACTGGGGTTGGGTTTTATTGCCATTTCTTTCACCTTGAAACAGTTTATATTGCAGAAGGGAATCTCTCGCCTGACTGCCTAAATATTGGGCTCTTGCCTACTTCCATTTCCACTGTGATTAGTCTGACAAAAGCCTAACTTCCAGAGAGGTTTTTGTCCCCATCTGACTACAGCAAAAGATGACAAATCCACCACTTCCTTTTGCAATTGTTACGGCAGCTATTAAAAATATCTGAATTATGCTAAGTCATCTAGCCCTGACTTTTGGGTTTTCTTTTCTTTTTAATAGACCTTGATTTTCTTTTCTTGCTAGCAAGACTTCTCCTTCGTCTACCCCTATATGCTTTCCAGGAACTTTGTAGGAGGGAAAGACAGGTTGAAAGGAGGGAAACACAGGTTGACAGTATGGTTTTGATTTTTGTTTCCCCCAGGGTATACGGAAAACAGTATGTAAGTCCTTCTCTTGTCCTTTTCCAGCTATTTTACTGATCCTCAGACCACTGACCCTCAGGCACTGATCCCCAGAGCCCTCTGTGGTCTGCCAGGAGTAACAGACACAGACTTGATG
Source organism: Mesitornis unicolor (assembly GCF_000695765.1). Classification (NCBI taxonomy): domain Eukaryota; kingdom Metazoa; phylum Chordata; class Aves; order Mesitornithiformes; family Mesitornithidae; genus Mesitornis; species Mesitornis unicolor. Next base: position 16,002 of record NW_010180973.1, read on the forward strand.
CTGATCCATCTTGGACCTCTTTCCCCTGCTCTCCTCAGTGATACAAATTCACTCTTTCTCCTACGATGCAGGAGAAGCTGCACCAGTGACCAGTTGCCCTCAGGACAACCAAACCTTAATTCTAATGTGGCTTTAGGGTGATAATTAATTCCTGTTTGGGTAGGGAAGAAGACATCCATATAGGAGAACACTTCTAAGTTGCAAATAAACGCAAGTAATCTGGACGTCAGTCATTTCTTCCTAAACAGCCATCTAGCAATTGCCCTCACATACTACTGTTTGTTTCTTTTAGCAAAAAGAAAGAAGAGTTATGCTCAATTTTTGACTCCATAGACATAGGAAAATAACATTAGTTTTCCCTTCTAAGTAGTGGGCACACAATATGAATTTGTATCGACATGTTCTGATGACTTAAATATTTTATGTTGACAGTGTGTCAAACATAATCCCTTCCTTCCTTCCTTCCTTCCTTCCTTCCTTCCTTCCTTCCTTCTTTTTATATTTTTATTTTTCTTTTGCCTTTTTTCCCTCTTTTTTGCTATTCTATAAATGCAAATATCCTTGTTGTAATGCTGAGCTATTCAGTGGAAGAAGCCTAGTGTGCTTTTACATGTTTATGTGCTGAGGCTCTTAAACCACATTTCATATTTTCTGGTTTTGCTATAGTTGCTCTAGAAGTCAACACTATAAACTTGAAATAGATTTCTGCCTCTGTTGGTTTCTGAGCAGGGCTCTTTGAAAGAGGAAAAAAACACGTATTTCTATACTGCTCCTACAAGAGCATTTAAATAAGTGACACTGATTAATGAGAGGACTGCATACCTGTTAGTGCTCTACCAAATCTGTGCCTTTCATTCTCTCTGTGCTGTTACGAACAAAAACCTCTCAGTGCCTATGGCCACACTGAGAAACAATTAACGTGGGTATTGTTGAAGCTTGGGAGAAATAAAACTGTCTCTGGATTTTTACATATGAAGAATGATACACTTGAAAATAATCAAAATGGACTGACTCCAAATACCCAGATGTAAGGTAAAGAAATAATAAAAAAACACTACAGCAAATCCTTTTTCCATCTAGGCTTTATCTGTACCTTGTGGATAGATCTCTTGACATGGGGCTGAGTTTTATAAAATGAAGCTGGAGATAGACTGTCTCACTCTTCAGGAACTTTCCTTTCTGCTTCTGCCATTTGTCTCTGAGGGACATTGTGCTGTGTAATAAACAGCCCCGAGCCTTGGTCATTGGTCAGTTAACTCATCTAATTCCTAGTCTGTTGAGCAGAGCTGTAAACAAACTCAAAATACAGACTGGAAACTATGCAAGAACAAGCAGCATGATGATATGCCAAATTGTTAGCACGGTGTTAATGCATGTCTTCATAAAGTGTCTGTGGTCCAATGAGTAGAACATAGGGGTAAACAGGACAGTGATGGAGTTATTTAGTTCCTGGTCAATTGGAGTCAACTCGTTCTCATCTTGAATAAAACCCAACACTTTAAAATTATCATAAATACAGAGAATAAATAAGGTATGAAAGCAATTTTTTTTAAGATAATACACAAAGAAAGGGAAGAGACAAAGCTCCTCTGTTTTAATGATTTGTGTTGCAAAATGAAACTATTAGAACAAAAATCCATGCCGGTAAGCAAAATTAAAGATATATATGAAAGATTAAATTCATCTTAAGAGTAGCATTTGAATTGCTGTAAAAATTGATGATGGTAGGGTCTGCAGGATTTGTTCCCATTTATCACTAATCAAAGCATTGCAAAGAATTGAAAAGCCTACTTTAAGATGGTAGGCATAGAGTGACTTATTTAAACTTCTTACGTTCACTTAAATTACATACCAACATGTAAGCAATGAGACTTTTCTCTGTTTTCCCCTCCAGCCACAGCCTATGTGTAAAACCAGGTAGCAGAAATTTTAGCCCACATCTCTATTAAATTGGGTAATGACTATTCACCGTGCAGTTTTTGGCAAGTAGAGACAGGGCAACTGTTCAAGAAAAACAAGAAATTTCCTGCTGTATATGAACTGCTCATAAACACTTGAGCCCTGGCACTTTTTACTCAAACCCTGCAGGTCTCAGATGCCTAGTATTAATAGACACTGCTAATTGCAAGCAGTGTGGTTAAAGCAAATGCTTAGCCATACAGAACATTAATTGACACTGTTGTTGGGGAAAATGAAGGGCTGTATGTGTGTGGGGAACTGTTTTCCCAGCAAGAAGGCCCAAGTCACTGCAGATTTTGCCATTTTATTCATATTTTCCCAAAGCAAGTCTGGATTTAGGCTGCATGTTCTGCGTTAGAAGTCCAAGGAGGGAACTGAGATTCCACAGTGCCTTTCTGACTCCCCTGATTCAAGGTGGGAGGTAGTCCATTAATGACGCATTACCACCAAGTTTCCACAGCCATCCTGGTGAGGCATGAAGGGCTGTGAAATCAAGGCTAAGTTCACTGCTTGCACTCTATCTCTGCCACTCTCTACCTGTGTCTCCTGTAAGGACACCTTCTGCCCCTGTGCCTCACTTAACTGTGCTGGGCATCACAGAGAAAAAAACCAAAACAAAACAGGACCCCCCATTCCTGTCTGAGGTATTCAGAGGATTTCTTCTATACATTCTTTTCTACATCTCACATTTCTGGTCTTCATTCAGTAGCACAAAGCCTGTCTTTGGAATAGGACATTTATTAACTTGTTCTGGTTGTCTTTTACCTAAGGAGCTGCCATTTTAAATTTTGACAATACTGGAAATCTCATTCAGTCAGTTTACCAGCTTTCAGGGTGAAATTATGGACTATAGGAACACCTTGAGTCAATAGCCAGGAGACTAATGAACATGAGTTAACCAAGGAGGAGAAATAAGACATATTGGCCATAATACGTTATACGTACACAGAAGAAAGGCTGTTAGATGTGATCCCTAAGAATTCACCTTTTCCAATGTAAAGCTAGTCAAGAGCTAGAGAAATTATCACTAGTAACAGAAAACTCTTAGTATATCCTGTTTGTCCACTATCTCCAGCTGAGTGCGAAGAATTTTACCTTTAGTACAAAATTTAAAGAATAGAGAGACTAAGTCTAGGAAATTGCCATAGAGATGAACAACTCATGTGACCAAAGAAAAATTTAATTTTGCTTCATTTCTCAGGAAGAATTTAAAAGGTTAATGACCCAGACAGCTTTGCTATTTGTTGTTTTGTTGGGGTTTTGTTTGTTTGTTTGTTTTTCCCTTGATTTGCTATTGTTCAGCAAGTAAAAACAAAGTGTTGCAGAAGATAGAGGCAAATCCCTCAATTTATGGAGTGCCCTGTTACTTTGCAGAGGACAGAAGGGGTTATGATTCAGTAGGTTTCTAGCAGGAGTCATGGCTGACTATGGGGTTGTATGGGGGGAGCAGAGCAAGGCTGAAAGAAGGGCAGCTGAAGTAGTTAAAGCTTTGATCTTCCAGTCTCCCTCTAAAGTGGAAACACAAAGGGGTCCATGGAGTATATTTTAGCCTCTGTATTTAAGGTAGCTATGCTTTGCAGATAAACTGCAGTCTGCAAGAAAGGAACTGTGTGTTGCTTGGTGAATCTGCAGAGGTGAAATGCCTGAAGTTAAATATTTCCTAAAACCATCATGAATATATTAATTACTAACAGAGTCAGTTTTAATAACACTATAGCCTCATTTGATTAGTTCTGGTGTGAGAATTAACATTTTCTACTTCCCCTCCTCCTGTACAGATCACAGCAGCCTTTCATGCATTTTTAACCCCGAAACACTACGTCCAGGTGTAGATCTCCCTCCGTACAAGAGAGGGCAGTCGAGTCCTGGTAATAGTGCCTCCGGAGCGCTGGACATCTGGAAAATCTGTTACCTTAATTGTTACGCTTGACTGTAAAAATTACTGCATAAATTGAAAATTAATCTTTGTTCTTCATTTTATGGGGGACGGGAGACTGCTCTGAGACTTCTCATGTTTGAAGGAAAGTTACAAAATAAAATCCTTTGTTTTATTCATGGGAAATTTCTGCTAATGCGAGACAAATATGTGGGTTTCTTCAGTGATAAATTACTTTACAACTTGTAGTGTGAAAGCCGAGCTGAATTAGAGCCCTATGTCTGGACTGATCTCATCAATTTTGGTTCCTCAGCAGGGATTTGGCTTTTGATCACACACTTCTTAATAGATCCAAATATCTAGACACTATGGCCACTTGTGTTTAAATCCTTGCTCCTTGGGTTTATTTCATGCATCACTTTTTGGTCTTAAAAGCTAAGAGGTGCAGCGCAGGGTCAGACTGAAGGTCTGCATTGTCTGGTAATCTGTCTCTGAGAGCAGTTAATAGCAAATGCTTAGGGAAGGAATATAACAAATAGGGTGAACATAAAGGGATCGTTGTCTGATATACCTTCCTACCTTCCAGCAGGCACTGGTCTAAAAAAGCAACTTCTTGAGCCAGAGTTCATATCTTGACAGCCACTCTTTCTTTCCTCTGAGGACACTCTATGTGCTCAGTATATGTGAGATAGTGAAGACAAATATTTTCCTTGTTTGATTTTAAGGACTGTTTTGCTGTCTGCCACAGACTTTCTCCATTCTTGAAGCATTCTTTCTTTTGTCCTTCTTTTTTTTCCACCTTTTTTCCTCGTTTTTATTTTCTTTCTTTAGTCTTTTTTGTTATATTCTTCAGAAGTTAAACCAGCTCAGTCTCAGAATCATGACCTGTTTTCTGTCATAAGCCCAAGTGCCTACTGAGACTGAGATCTTGTCCAAGTTTCAGTTCCATCAAGTATCCTCCCTAGACTTCTGTATAAAAGAGTCTGTATAAAAGAGTTGGTTCCTTTTACAATGCACTGCTATTCTCCTTCAACTTTGTCTATTTCATTTTTATTTCAATATATTTCATAATATTTATTTCCTTATTTCAAGGTAACTCTTTCAGGAGTGTCCCTTCTGTGTTGATGTCCTTTCCAAAAAATCTCCTAAAATTAAATGTCCAATGAAAACCAGACTTGGGTGATCTGGTTTGCTGAGTTATGGAAGACTAAGTTCTCAGAGATGGCACTAATCTGTTAAAAGAAATGCCACATCTCATTATTATCATTAAAGAGCAAGGGAAAGGACTGTCATTGAGTGACCTAAGTTAACAGAAATTAGGTATGAAAAGAAAAAAAAGAAAAAAGAAAAAAAGAGAAAGAGTTCATAGAAAATCTTCCTCATCTAACTTTCATCAATCAAAAGGTCCCCACAACTTTGGTTGCTCATGATTCTTGTCACTACTGCATGTCTGGCCTGCCCACACTCTTGCTACTTGGACCTTGCAGTTTTCATGGGTTAAGACCATTTTTACCTTTAACATTCCCTTTACATGAGCCCTTTCTGCCTTGTCTAGAATACTGTGGGACACAAAAATGAAAGGAAAACTCATGAGAGCGAGCAAGTTCTATGCTAGTTGGTCTATGTCGGTTTTCTGTTCAGCTTCCACCCATAACCTTACAGCTTCTGCTGTTCAACACTACTTAAGTGCCTATATTCTTTGCTGAAAAGTTGCCTTGCTAAAGAGACAGGGTTCTGGCATATCTTGCTAGCACATCAGTAACATTAATTTCTTTACCAATTAGTATAATATGGAAGCATGTGCCTTATGGATTTGCCTACCTTAAAGCAACTCTCATATGTGTTAAGGTGTTGGCAACATGGGTATTTCTCAGTACACTCATTACAGCATTAGGGTGATTTATGAATGATTTATGGATCAGCTAAACCACAGTCTTGGTGTGTGAATGCCCTGGTTAGTTGTGGAGGTGATGTGTTCATGGAAAGCAATGACTTGACTCTAGGACTAAGTTTCAAACCCACAAAGTTCAAATGGGTTCAGAATTTACTCAAACACATTCTCACATTCCTCTATTTTACAGACAAGGGTAATGATCCTAAAAGCAACTGCCCTGCAGCGCCACTGGAGTGAAAAATTGAAGGGTTGTTTTCCAAGTAATCTGACTCTGTACAGCTGGATCAATAGTCAATATTGCCAGGACTTGGCTGCCTTACTTCTACCTAATATTTACCATTGCATGTCACAGTAAAGTCCAATGTGGAAGACCCTCTGGGATCAGGAGGGGAAAAGAGGACAAGAAACCATACCTCCTTTCAACACTCTCTGCTTTTTCATATACAATATGTGTTGGAAATTCAAACACTTAGATAGGTCTATAAATTGGATGGAGATGTGTAAGTCCGTGTAAAATTGAAAGTTGATCCCTATTATTTGCAAAGATACCGGTACAGCACAGGTATTTTGCTCAGCAGAATTATCCCAGAACTGCCCAGGCCTATGAAGTTGCCTGTTTGTGAAAAGGCAAATGAATGAGTACTGTCCAGTCTTTACAGCTAAATTTCAGCCTCATGCTAATCTAACTTTTCTAGTTGCACTTTTACCCTCTCCCCAAAATTCTTTGGGTTTATTTTTAATGTGCTTGTACGACCCCACAAAAAAAAATTCTAGTAAGCTTGAATCAAATTATTGGAGACCTTGAGGCACTGGGGAAAAAAGTTTCAAAAGTCTGTGTCAACAATTTTAAAAAATTATTAAATACATCCCCTTGCCATCTAGTCCCATGTCTTGAAAGCTTCTTTGATACAAGAGTGGGGTTTTTCCTCCTCATTTTACCCCTCTGGGAATTCTGCTTCTGGGTAAGACTGATGTGAGCAGGAGTGATCCTTTACAGCTACCTCTGACAGAGAGATGATAAAGGCACAATGAGTGACGATGTCTTCTGCATCGAGCAATGCTCTACTTTACCCTTGCCAGAGTGAGGGGAGGATGTCAGACAGACAAGGTTTTATGAAGGTGAGACTCAGACATAAGACTACTCAATGCTACAAACAGCTATTTGTGACTGAGCAAAATGGCTCTATGGCAGCACTGCCCCAGTCAGGCTGCATGTTGGAAGGGGAACAATTACCTGTCAGGGACACGTATATGCCAGGAAAATGGGTTTTTTGAGTGGCAGAGGGCTCCTGAACAGCAATATGTGGCTGATTTGTGACCACAGATGCCACTTGGGTGGTGCAGACAAGCTCTGACTGCTCTCAAGAATTTGTCCAAGTAGCTCTTTAGAAATTCCACCTGGCGAGACTTAAACCATACCTTTTCAGGACATTGTCACTGACTTCCTCGAACATCTGTAAATAGTGGGTTTGTATATGTTCATGCACCGTGGAGGATAGAGTTTAGATTTTTTTACTAAGGTGATCCTTTTGACACAGGGCCAGATTGTCAGGGAGTCAGGTCTGTGCTGGGGAGAGCTGTCTGGTTGACTTAGTGGGTGGCATTCCTATAGGTGAATAACAATTTCTTTGTTTTGTTTGTTTTATTGAACCTTTATTCTTAAGGAAAGAGCCCACTCTGTTTATATATGAGCAGACTGTCCTTCTGGTTTTGAAAGCTATGTGTTTTCATCCTGAACACTGCTTCTCTCCTCCACCTTTACTAATATCTCCCCCCTCCAAAATAAAATTTTAAAAAAATGAACCTAGAAACATAAGGGCAGGTCGACAAAGGCATCATTCATTTTGTAAAATCCTTACCTAATAGCTAAAATGAAAAGAATCAGTAAAGAAATCATTCCTATTTATCCATTTTCTCTCATGGATTCTTTTGGCTGCTGCTGCATGAGAAACAGTGAGAACCTGTAATCTCTTTTGCAAGAAAAATCTATAATTTTGACATTTCACATATCTGAATGACTTTTTCTTGCTGTTACAATTTCACTTTCAAATTTAGACTCCACTGCACTGAAACTGTGAATTTAGGTCAAAAGTAAAATGCTAATGGCAATAAGAAAATTTACTATGTATAGATTGGGAAAAATATATCAAATCATTGGCTGATATTCAGGGGGAAAAAAAGTATATTTATCATGAAATATTATTGTTGAAAGCTATCAATGAGTAATGGAAGTTGTATTTTCTCAGAATCAAATAATTCACTGGACTTTAGTTGATCTGTTTCTACAACAAATAGCAGAAAACCAAACATAAACACGAAGTTTAACAATTATATCTTGAAGATTTGTTGTCAGACGAAATGGCTGATTTGGTAAAGTTCAGTGCAACTGGTAAGAAAATGTGTGGATATACAGAATATGGACAAAATGGGGCTTTGAGAAACCTGGTCTAGTGGAAGGTGTCCCTGCCCATGGTAGGAACATTGGGACTAGATGATCTTTAAGGTCCCTTCCAACCCAAATCATTCTATGATTCTATGGTTTTATGATTTTATGGTTCTGTGAAAATGAGAAGAGGGTGGATTGCTTAATTTTCTGATAATTCAATGAACAGTTTTCAGTTAGAAGCATTAGTCGTGAGAGTTTTTAATAACTTTACTTGGAGTCTCAAGTGATTTACAAGCTCCACAAATCTGATTGGTCTTTTTTAATATCTTTTTTCATTTCTGAAAGAAAGGATAACATGAAGTACTTTAATTACACCTGGATTGTGAAATAAATGCAGTAAAGGCAGGAAATTCTAAAATATTGAACTTTTTGCCTCATGGCATATTACTTAGATAGGATGTCCTTCTATTTGCTTTTTATATTCTCTCCAAACTTTTGTTATTCTTTCTCTCTTTCTTCTCATTATTACTAATTACTGTTCTGATAAACCCTTATATATTAATTAGCATTCAGCATTAGAGGAGATACATATGAGATATAGAAATACATTTTTCTTAAGTTCCTTATTTAAGTCTTTGTGTAACACTCAGTTTTTTGAATTCAGCTTGTTTTCTACATGCAAAACGTTTTATTAAGAGAGAAACTTTTGTTTTCTTTATGTAAAATAAAACACTTTTGTAAGGACATGTGATATTACAAGTTGGATAAATAATTCACCCACTCAGTCATTTATGAAACTGTTCGGCACAAGTCTGCATGCTCTTTCTGGTTAGTGTTGATTCCTTCAGTCTGTCACTGCCTCACCAGTGAATCTGGGCTCTGTGGGATGGAACACATTTCTTGCTGCTCAGAAGAAGTGTGCCAGTGTATTTATTTTATTTTTTTTTGTCAATGTAGTAATGGAAAATAAAAGGGTCAGCTATTGGGAACTTACTATTTTGTAGCTCTCTTTTGACTTTACTGTGCCTAACTTTTAAGAAACGACTTAACTTTTTTCTTTTTAATCACTATCTACAAAATCTCAGTTTCAAGTTGATGGTTATCTTGTGCACTCATTGCAGTTCTCTTTGATATATCTATACTATTTGCATATCAGACGGATTTTAAACTTTGTACTATGCTTAAGTTATAAGGCTTCGATTCTACAAGTGCACTGAAGCCTATGCTTAACATGAAGCAATTGAACTCCAAACATGTGCTTAAGCACTTTGATGAGTAAGGAAGGGCTAAAGCAACTGCTTCAAATGAGTACATACTTAATTTCTTTTTCTTTTTCTTTTTTTTTCCCAAAATTAGGCACTCTAAAAGTACCTTTAATGTCTGTTGAAAACTGCATCTGAAGAATGAAGAGAGTAGAATGAACAATCCTGTGATCCTACACACACTGCACCTAAGGCAAAAGCTTGTCCTTACTGTGTCTTTGCTGTCTGTTCCCAACATGGCACTCTATGAGTCTGACTTAATATGGTTAGGCAAAAACAATGCTTTTAAAGTTGCAGTGTCTTTCCCACCATTCTCCTATATCCAGGAAAAAGCCTATTCATCTTTTGAAAGAATGCCCTGAGTATTTGGTACCTAGCTTGGAGCATAAGCAGCAAAGGTTGGATGTGTTGCTAGTTATGTCTGGGTAGGCTTTGTGTGGACTAAGTAGGTGCTAAAACTTGTGATCTCCTTTGAGAGAACAGTGATTATATGTAACCTCTCAAAAGACAGTGTACCAGCGTGGGGGGGTGGTGTTAGGCTGAAAAGCCAACTACTTGGTGTCTTCTTCCCCATGGATAAGCTGCCTTTCAGATGATAAGGTCCTGATCTGCACAAGCCCTGGAAAACAAATACTTTGGTCTTTTCCCTGTAATGTAAAGGTTGTAGTTCTGTTTTCAAAGACTTGGCTTTGACTCAAGCTGCACAACACAAAGCAGCTCAAAGTGGTGCCTCTGCACGACAACTGGATTCTCTTTTTAAGACATTGGCAAAGTCTTCCCAGAAGGTGTTGATCTCAGCAGCTTATGTGAATCCTGCATATACCCTGTTCTTCTCAGCCATTTGCAGTACAGAGACTGTACTACAGCCAGGTTTTCTAAAGTTTTTCTCTTCTTTGAGCAGCAGAATACATCCACCTTTTCCAAATCTGCTTATATCCATGTGGGATTTGGCAGAGGATTCACCTAAGGAAAAGGCTGATGCTCTTCTCTCCCCTGTTGGTTTTATCTGGAATGATCTACAACGAGTTTCAATTCCCTATATGTATCTCCAGCTCTTCAGTTAGTAGAAAAACTAACACACAGGGATGTCTCTGTCCCCTTATGTCTAGCTTGCAATTCAGTTCTGAGCCAGTTAGCTGATCCTTTTCTCCTCTTTTCCCCTCTGATTCTTCTCCCTGTGAACACCAGCTTCAAACCAGCAATCAGTACCAAAAAATATGTAATTATATGAACTCGGGTAAATGAGGCTCATCAGCACACTGCAGTGTGTGATTCACTTGTATCAGTGGATGCTGAAGCGAGTGATGCCTCTAAACAACTCCTTAAAACACTGGTCCCAGTCATGTGACTAAAACCATCCCCGAAACCCATTTTAGTTCTGGCTTTGTACAAGATTGGGACACTGTCACACATTTGCAGGTCCTACTTGTCTTGTCTAGCAGGTATTAATTAAATAGCAAAACACACTGCAGAGACAAAATTTTACCTTTGACCTCTTACATCTAATGCCATTTGACATAAATTACTGCCTGTCATGTTGTGCCATGATACATCAAAGTAATCTCATACTTCTACTAGAGAACTACCATTACAGCAGAGCCACAATGCACACAATAAAGCCACATTTTTCCTGTCTTGTAAATCACTAGATTTACATTTTTGAGGTGAATGGTAACGTGGTGACAGCAGCGGCAGCCAAGATGTAAGACCTCCTGTTGCCTTTGCATGGATCTTCAAAGAAGTCCAGGCATATTATTCCTGTAAGAAATGTATAGAGATGGTGTTTTTCTGCCCTATAGACTATTTAGAAAGAGAACTTTATGATCTTAGAGAGTTTCTTCATGATTTACAGAGAGAAGATGCCACAGAAATAAAATGTTTCTCACACACTGTGCAAGACAGTATATCAATGGTGTCACTCTTCCTTTTTAGAAGTAAATCTGAAGAACAATTTTATAGTCATTCATTTTAAAACTGGCATTAAATGCTGAGAAATGTCTAATTTGGTACCAGTAAAGTAAATCCTAATCCAGACAGATCTGATCCGCATCTAATAAATTGTGGCTGAACTGAAGCCTTTTTGCATACTGAAAAACTCATAATTGCATTGATGCTTCAATGAAAGAAAATCACAAGTCAAACAAACACAAGTAATTTAGGAGAGAGAAAAACACTCAATCAAGATCAACTTTCAAATGAGGAAAGATTATTTTCTTCAACACTGCCATGGAAACCTCTGGTAAATGACTTAAAATGTGTCCTTCAGAGTGCAGCACAATTAATCTGAACTATTTGTTTCAGAGACATCGGCTAAAGACTCTTTCAGCTTCTAGGTCACCAAATATCCTTCCAGAGATGTGGCCAACTCACTTCCACATTCACCCACAGTACAGGGTGTGGAGAGACAATGTGAAAGACAGGTACATATGGCTGCATGAAAGTACTCTTGAATTCCTCTGTTCAAGCTTCACGTTGGCCACATCCAAGCAACCTCTCACCTGAGAACCAAACAGCTGCCTCGGCATTAACAATTTTCTGGGCCCTTGTGAATATGACATGCAGAGATGCTGGGTTTAGTAGCTCAGGCACAGCACTGCCCAAATCCACTCCTGTTCCTTCATACTGATATCTCTTTGACTAACACAACGTATAAGGAAGGCACCTGGCTTCATCTGCATGTGCCTGTGTAGTCTTTCCCTGACAGAGACCTGCTGACAGTGGACTTGACCCAAATGCTTGTGAAGCTGCCCTGGATGTTCTTTTCATTTGAGGCCAGTGAGGTCAATGAAGAGCCTCTAACATGTACTCTTATTTGGACTGCCCACCTTTGCCCACCAAAATGTTGGCTTTGAGGTCTACACCCCAAATTAACCACAGCTTTAATTATAGGTGAAACTGCTTCACCCTGCAGTTTGCCAAGAGTTGAGGGTGGATTTGTGTTCTGTGAAAAGGAGATCTCATGGGAGTTCAGCTACCCATCTTGAGCAAGCACCTACGGAGCGCAAAACCAACTACATTTTTTCAGAAGTTTATGTCCTAGCAAAATGTACGTGGATTTTTACAGGACCAGCAAAAAGCATGCCCTGGTTGCTAAGGCAGTTAGCATTTCCCTCTCCAAAGCACAAGTATCTGAGAAATTCTCAGCAAAACTCTTGTAGAGTTTATTTATGTTTTAGCAGGAATGTAACATTGCATTTTTGTCTAAATGATTTGGAAATGATTGAACCACTTTAATGAAACTTTCCATAATAAGTTAGCATAGGACAGATACCTTGTCTGGAAAATGCAGCCCAAACAGTTAAAGCTCGGCAAAGTTTTATAAATAACTTAAACCAGCATCTTCTAATGGTAGGCATTGAGCAGCTTAGCTGTAGTTGTCGCTACTAGCTCTGCCCAGACTCCCGAAACTGTCAGAAGGTGTTTGTGTTTCAGAACATTATTTCTACGGTCTATTTGAATTGGCAGATGTTTGTTTTTTAGCTGCCAGTATTACATTTTGCTTGAGATAAGTGAGGTGCTGAAATTCCAGCTCAGAATGTGCCTGGCTTGTAGCAATTTCAATTTACATCGCAACTGTGACAAAGAAAATAGGTTCACATTTTTTAAAGATATTTTCTCCTTAAGGACAGGAACTTTTGCGCAGGCCAAAGCAAGATCTGCAGTGCCCACTGACCATTCGAAGGTTGATCTGGGGTGCATTTGCAGAGCACTGTCTCTGATGGACGTTGAGTGAGGCCTTGGGCAGGTGCACAGAACATGAGTGCACAGAGCACTCACCCGTTGGAAATGTTTGGCCCAAGTATTCAGATCCTGTGTGGCTGGACTGACTGGGAAGCATGAAAGCCACATCAAATTGAGAAGCATAGGGTTGTTATTCTGTGGTTGAAGTATTGCTCACATCCTCTCTGTGCCCATCACACAAATCCTGTTGACCGTATGGTTGCTCTTGCTTTTTCTATTCTCTTCTTGCAGCCTTTTCATCTCTACAAAGGTGGCAAAGGGAGCTTTCAGACTCAATGAGTTATGTGCAGTTCCAGGAGACACTTTGAGTGGGCACTGTGTAGGTCTGAATGGGCACAGAGGACCTTTTGTTCCTCCCCAGGGATCCAAGGGTAAATTGACTCACAGTTCAATAGCTAACACACAGGCTTAAAGGTAAACCTGTCAATTCCTGGCTTGGAGATAGAAAGAAAGCACCTTTCTTCTCATAATCCTCAAGGATGGAGAACCTAAATGTCAATTGTTAAAATATATCTATAAGATGCATATATAAAATATAGATACACAATTTGAATCCATGTATACAAAAAATATTTCATTTTTTGAAGGATTTCAAGACTTCAAAATTTTGTTTCATTCTGACTCTGAGCAGTATACTGTCAAGAAAGAAGATTCAGATCATTGCTTCAGATTATGAGAAACACAGAATTATGGAAAATAGAAACATTTAATTTCCATGTTGATTTTTCATTTTGTTTTATAAAATGGAACTGAAAAAAGATTTAAAAATCAATGGAAAAAGTTGCACAGAATGTTCCATCTCATGGAAACCTCAGATTTTTCCTTTCCACAGAATTCCAAAATCCTGAAAAACTACCAGAAAACTGGCAAAATGATCATCCTTTAATAACGCATTTCAATTTTGCTACATATTCTGATAGAAATACTTGGTTCTGAGTTTCTGCACATGCAACCAATTGTAATCACATTGAATTAATCCTACCAGGTGAGTGCTAATATGAAAGACAAGAGAATACAACGTGAGGAGTGTTTCATGTACCTCTCTGGATCTTCATGGTCCATACCCATTTTAACACAGCTGAATACAGTAATGAAGCAGCAGTCTGCAGCACGTATGGGTTTGCTCGGTTACATGCAGAGTTGCATATATCCTCTTCCAACACAGATACACCTGTGGCTGTGTGGCTGAAATGTGTTAGATGAAAATATCAAGCAGCTGCAATATCCCCTTTAGCTTATTATTTACCTGGGATCATTACTGAGTCTTCCCTATACAAGAGTCTCCTGTAAATCCTGATCAGATGACTTATTTCATGCCTTAGTGACTTTCATGGTAGATATGGTCTTCAGAAGATGATATCTGAGTAGACTAATTAGATGATCTCTCCAAACTGTTCTTAATATTGCTCTGGAGGCTTGGCTAATAATAGTTCCTTCTTATATTTGTGCTCTGTTTTCATGCAAAATGGCATTTCAGTCCTTTTTCTAGATGTCAAATATTGCTCATAACAGAAATAATATTTCGTATTATGATATATATTATATATATT
>NW_010180973.1:30687-42993 GCF_000695765.1 Mesitornis unicolor
TACATATTATATTATATATTATATATATGATCTAGGATATGATACGGGCGTGTTTGAAGTAATGCTTGCTTATTTGGACATCTCTTTTAAAAATAGCATTGCTGCATATATTTTTCCGCCTTTCCAAATTATTTGTCTTTTTTTCCTTTTTCTTTTTTTTTGTGTGTGTGTGATTGTGATACTATGTTCCTCTTTGAAATGCTTATAAAGCTATGGTAGATAACATTGTCTTCATTTAACATTAGATAAAAATTTCTGTTAAAAATTTCTGTTAAAAGAAACAGTTTTCTTCTCCTTGCCAAATCTTTAATTGTTTGGCTGAAATTCCAGATGCCTACAACAAGCTAAATTTCCTGAAAAAGTTTGAGCAAAGATGCATGGGGAAAAAGAAATTGTATTCTCCAAATTAAAACAGTCTACTAGTTGTACTGTAACAGCTATAATGGTCTAAACCAGTATGTGGGTAAGGAGTATCTGGGAGATAAAGACAAAGTCCTTTATATCTACATTGCGACTAATGCTCCAATAAAGCTATTTGAAATTTGGACACCATTGCTGAAAATTCTCGGTATTGCATCTACCCTGAGGATGTATTTACAGGCCACTGGGCCAAATGTGTTGTACACTGTGAAACAACTAGATTTATTCTTTCTGAGGAAGAAATAGGAGGAAGTTTCCTGGAAAAATAAGGAAGCAAGATTCTCCCTTCTCTTAATTTAGCTTGGTGATCCCTGTGTCCAGATCTTCCCTCAGAATTAGTGAGGTCACAATGCAGTATTAAGGATGCTATGACAACAAACATTAAACTGTGTCAGGTTGTTTGTTGAATATCCCACCAGGCTACTTAGAGGAGTGATGGTGTTGAGCTGGGCATCAATCAGTACTGCCTTTAACACCTCTTTCATCTTTTTCCCTCACAAATGTTTCCTTTGGCAGCATTACTTACAAAAGGAACTGTCAAAAAAGGCAATGCAAACAATGCTAACACAGCCACACATCTTCCAGGCCCTCACCCTTCAGTAAGGCTGCTCTTTCATCTCTTCTTCCTCTGCTGCCCTCTCCTTCAGCCTCAGCCTCACTTGGTACAGCTCGCAGAGTAGGACTTCTTCCCCCTGTCATAGACCTCGGGGTAGGCAGGACCTGTCCCCACCACACTTCTTCCTCTCATGCCATGTAGAAGCCTGGTGGCAGAGTGGGGAGTTTTCTGTTGTGGGTTCTTGGTCCCACTGCATGCGGCACTGCAAGACAGGTGCAAAATCTAGCTCTGACGTTCAGAAACCTTGTTAAACTTGGCACAGAGACCCTTAAGCATCTCTTTCTATTTTAAAAACTAGTGGAAACAGCAACATCTGAGGAGGGTGCAACAGGTGTTCCTGAAGCTCAGAAGTATTTCCATTTAATTACACAGCCAGGGACTGTGGGGCTCATAAAGTTTCTGTGTTTGTGCCTTTGCTCTTCCTCTTGCTTAGAAATGCCGCAGCTGCAGAAAGCTTTAAGAAAATCTTTTCACCTTATAAAAAGTGGAAATATCAAACCCTGGCAGGGTATCTAAAAGGTGAGGCTCTGGTGTAGGAGTTAGTTTAACTGATGTATTTAAAAACGAAAGTAATAAACAACATGGAACCTCATTTTTGTATATCCTCTCAGGTTTTCAGATATATTGCAATGACAGCTAAATGAATAAAGCTAAAAGGACATTTAAACGTTCATTCAAAGCTTCAGAGAGCTGTGACTTTTTTAAGATTTTACGGGCTTTCCTAAAACATACAAATGAAAAAGTTACTTGGCCGGGAAACAGCAAAATTTAAATAAATATTCTAAGTGTTTCTGTAGAGCACACCTGAAGGCACATTCACTTGTGTTTACACCAGTTGCCAGCAGCAATATTTATCCTTGCTGCTGGAAATGCAGGCCATTCTGTGAACTACTGATTTATATGTTGCACCTGTCAGGGGCATATTCTGATCTGATGGGCTCAAAGAATCTCCAGTTGAAGCCATGACACCAGCAAGAGTCATTTGTGAAAAGCCAGATGCCGGCTCTCCATAAAACTGTTACTGAGCAGCCTCAGCTCCTTCATGGAGCTGCCAAAGGAGAGCTCTGAGCTGTGAATACGCAGCTGATGTCTCTAAGCTACAGATACACAAACCTACAGATTCAGGTACTTATATATATGAAATATAGACAGCTAGACTTGTTAGAAATTTATTATTTTTATAGGTAGCTAATTAGTCACAAGTAGTGAGATTTTATATAACTATTGATTATCAGGATTTTTTGGTCAGAATTGCATTGGACACTCGTTTTTCCCTTAAGATATTAAAAAACAACTTTTCAATGTTTTCTTCGCTATCACATAAGTTTGTACATTGAAATTTTTCCCCTACTCACCTGATTAGCTTTACATTATCTATCTCTCTGCAGCCACTCAGGAAATGGTGATCTGAGTTCTAGAAACTCGTGTTGTTTTTTAGCAGCTCACTGCATGCTTTTCAGCACAGGTTGAAAGGAATATGACTCACTAAAAAGTCATCACAGAAGAGACGCTAACAATGTTAGGTCTGTGTAATGGTTCTGAATGAGGCACGTGAATGCTAGTTTATATTTTTTTAATTCAAACCACAGTTCAAACTGTACTACATTTACCTTCAAAATATACTTTAAGAAGTGTTTCGTGAAAGAATCTAAGGATATGATGTTTCCTTGTAAACAGTGGTTTGACTGCACTATTAAGATAAGTACTCAGGGAAGTATTAGGAACATTTTTAAAATAAATATGTCTGTACTGTCATCCCTTCAGAAATATATTGTATTTCTTATAGGATTATTTTTCAAAATGGGTTTCTAATCTTGTTCTATTTTTAATTCAGTACAGACATACACATTACTTCTACTAGTCATTTTAGAAATCTTTTATATCTTTTCATGGATATCGACTTTAGGTGAAAGAATTACATCTCTTTGAGGGTTGTACAACTTATATTTAAATACAACGTATGTATATAAATATAACATAATTAAATCTGTTTCTGAATAACTTTTCCTGAATAACAGTTTTCTCTGTGTGTGTATCCATGAACACTTAAAATACGTCTACATGCATATATTTTGCGAAGAGTAGGAATGAAATTTGAGTACAAAATGTACCTGCATTCATTAAAATTAAAGCTGTATCGTCATGTTAGAAAAGGTTACGGTCATTTATAGATACTGACTTACAAATGTGTTATTATTTGAATAGAATGGCAAGAACTTGAGTGGAAGTTTATACTATAAGATGTTCACTCTGCAGTGTTCACAACAAAACAGTGATCAATTATAGGTTTTTGCTGCATTTTTGCCAGCAAGGGCAATATGTTTAGCCTAGTCAGTTTTATTTTACTAGAAATTTCTGGCAGATTTCACTTTCAGGGTCTCATCAGCTAGGAATACTAAAGACAGTGGGATCATACATTTATTAATAATACAAATTTTAAAAGCATACACATTAAGCTGAATTTTACAGGCTTGTTTTTCTTACTATTTTTCTTGTAGTAATAACAGATCCGGAAGATCTATTTTAGGTTAAAGAAATTACAAATCTGAAATATCAACAAGAGGATACTATATGTGTGTGCACATTTGCATGTGTCTGTGTCTTGAAAAGAGATTCTTGAGTGCCAAGAGCTTGCTAATAAATAATATCTATTTTTCCTACAGTCGTCTTTTTCCTCTTCAATATGCTATGTCAGCTGACTCTCACAGGACAGTAGCTTTCTGCAGATTACACACAAAGCACAGTTTTGATTTTTTTTTTCCCTAAACAAAGATCCTCACTTTGATTACCTAGCTCAGGCCTGTGTGCTCATCCAAGCAAAATAACATCTCCTAGGAACATTAACTGTATTTCTTCTTCAGATTAACTGGATCAACCATAGGAAGAGTGAAGAAATAATCTTGTATCTAGGGTTTTTATTCTCCTCTTTCTAGTCTTTCTAATTGGTGGGGGAAAATGGATGGCACAAGTTTCATCAGCAACTCTCCCTTACTTGGCTTCATTTTTATTTTATCTGGCATGAAGCAATGAAGCCTGTGAGAGTTATTACTGTCTCATGTCTCAGTACACAATTATTTTTTTTTCCCATCCCAAACTGCCAGGACCTGGCTTTCATCCAATCTTTACAAAAAGACTACTGTGTGAGGGGGTATTTTTCATTCTTTTTCCAATCATGAAGGCAGTACTGTAGAATTTTCTTATTTTAAGGTCTCTCCTTCTGAGGGAAAGAAAAAAATCCTTAATCAGTAAATTCTAAAGTTGCATCATCCTGTAGGTAGGGCTGACTTTTTTTTTGAAGGGTCAGTATATTACACAGTTATTTCCCAGCTGAGTGTTATCGTATAGGTGTAAATTTCCCATCCTGCATATTCTTTGGTAGGTTTATAGGAAGTTCATGCAAGAAACTACCTCTTGGAATCTTTATATTAAATTTCAGGTTTTTATATCTAATTAACACTTTTTAACTGCACTTGAAGTTGCTATTTTTAAAAACCTGAGCTTTCAATACATGGGCCCTTAGCTTTATAAAACTATCTATAACTGATTTACCCCCAAATTTATTTACTCAACATGGGAAAATGTGTCGCTTTACTTTGAAAAGTCTCAACTGATACCTGTACTTTAAGTTCATATAGGATGCCAGTGCTCTAGAGTTAATATAAGAAAATTCTCTTATTAAAATAATGTAGTTCCAGACCTCATTCAAAGTGGGGCTTTTATTATGGAAACTTCACAGTATAAATCCAATTCAAAAAGAAGAAAAAAATATATTTTGCACAGACTTTACCATAACTCTAGTATTCAGGTCCTGAATGATGTAGATTATCCACTTGGCCTGTGAACAGGTCTTCTATTTTGTCTTCCTTTTATTTCCATATGTTTACTATTCCTATGGAAACCAATGTTGTGATATTCACTGTTTAGACTCACCTAGTAGCTGGTATTTCTCAGAATAGTATAATACTATGGCAACATACTGGTAAAAAAGATGGAAAGAGAACTGTATGGAATACATGAAATGGCTTTGAAGTGTAACAGAAAACCTTCCTAACTTGCTAAAATTCACATCAGTTATGATAACCGGTTAACAGAACTTGGCCTTGTGCTTAAAGATGTAACATCAGGAATAGCCATCCAGTCCTACCTAATTCTGGAGCTAGATCATACATCAACAGTACATTTTCGTAGCTGCTTGGACCATCTGGATATGCTTAGGTTGTCACATCATTGACAATGTTAAAGAACTATATTTCCATTAGGCTTCTACACGTTTGCCTTCCTATCCATGGACGAGATCTCAAGGCATTTTTAAGATACAGACTGTTGCAGTGGCACACTCGGAATATAAATGTAGGAAGAGAACTATAAAACCTGTCCAGATGGAGTAGAAAATGTTTGAGAGATATACTGAGGCCTCCTGAAAACTACTGTCAGTCTTCTCTATTCCTATGCTCTTAACAACACCTGAAAGTCACAGTTCATCCTCCATTCCTCTCCAGAGACCCTCAAGCAACTGCTGTGATCCCTTCTTCTTGCCATTCTAGAGCATGTTGGAACTGTGCTGAATTTTCCTTTTCATTTCTGAGAAGTTTTAAACCTCTATATGTTGCTTAATGAATGGAAAACCAGCTAAAGATACTGACTTGCACTGGGGTGCAAAAAGGACCAAAAGAACCTAGAATTCCCTAAAGTATGAAATTTGCTTAGGTGATAGGAAGTGAAGGTGCAAAGATTTCAGGCAGACTGTAATGAGCAGGCTGCCTCAAGCACCAACCTCATCATAAGCAGCAGGTTAGACTAGGTGACCTTCTGAGGTCCCTTCCAACCTTAACTGTTCCCTGATTTTGTGAGCCTTCAGGGCTCCAGCTCCAGAAGAAGTCTGAGGATTATGGAACCCAACTGGAAAAGAAGGCCTTCCTAAAACCAGCAAAGGCCTGCTTCCTCAAGAAAGCAATGCGTTTACAGTGCAATCTTTTTTCCTTACTGCTTCTATCATCTGGTTAAGGACCTTACCATTCTGAGTCCTGGGTTTTGTGGTTCTCATTCCTAAAAGACCAATCTGCCAAGCACAATTTAGAGTGCTCAGTTACAAGTTTCATTAGGTGGTGAAACAGCTGTACATCACTAACACTTCTGTTTGGTTATGTTGCTGCTCCAGATGAGGGAGTGGTATAGCTTGTTAAAGCCTGTTAAATCATATAAGTCCTAATCCTTACAGCATTTTTTTCTTGGGGATGTAATTCTTTTTCTCCAGAAATGCACGTATTACACACATATTCATTGCCACATTTCTGGTTTTCATTTCTATGAAATATATATAATGATTCTTAAAATAAATCAAGACATGAAAGGTAAAGAACTACCTCAGATTAGGAACTGACCAAAAAAAAATGAAACAAAGAATATTATTGAACAGTAAATTTCCAGTGCTGTTTAAAGATTACAATAGAATGTCGTAGCAATACAGAATATGTTGTTAAGCATAGTTGTTAGTGCTTTTTAAAATAAATGAATGAGGTAGAAATATTTACCAATTTGTGTTAAAGTGGTCATAATTGGAGGAGGCTGTGAGAAACTCCATGAAGAAGCAATCACAATTAAAATAACACAGATGAGTATGTTTATAGAAACAGGATAATCATCCAAGATGACAGTGCCTTTTATGCTTTCCTTGCTGAAAATAGGATGAATATATCACTTAGGATATAAATGGATCTTTGACATAACAAAAATTTCTAACAAATCCATTGTTTCACTGTTGCCTCCACTTGTCTGCAGTTTGCAAGTGACCATATTCGATCATCACCTCAAGGTCAATATGAAAATCTTGCACTGTTTTGATCTGCAGAGTTTTCAGGACTTCCTGACATGATGCAAATGTGACATAGATGTCATTCATGAAGATGATACTATTACCTGCCTAGAGGTACAGCAGCTGCTCTAACAGCATAGTCTCTTTGTTTTTCGGTTGATGTTAAGGAAAGGTCAGGCTCAAGGCTGCAGAATGACATGTCAACTTGCAGCATGGGATAGTGCCCAAGGTGCTTCCTTTCATTCAATTTGGAAACAAACAACTTGTAAACTTGCTGATATTTTGACCCTGGCTACTAGCTCTTTGTTATGATTGGTGAGTAATGATTTTCCTGAGCAAAACAGCTGTGTTAATCTGAAAACAGAAGAGGAATAAACACATAAAAATTACATAAATACGATCTAAACAGACAGACAAGTTGGCATTATCTGTGCTTTTTCTATCTTGCTGACAGATTTTGATGTGAAACGGCCATTCAGAAAAATAGGCAGCTTGAGAAGGACTTTTCAGAGTAAATTTTCTGATGTATTTATGTAATCACCTAGCAAGCTAGTGAGAAGGATAATCCACCTTGGCAGTATTTCTAACATAGTAGTAATATAATTAATGTACTTTCTATATCAGCTAGTAAATTAGGAACAGATTTTTGTTTTATTAGATTCTTTAGCACTGGCAGTTGGATTTTTACAATAAAATGTCAGATACCAAGGCTCAAGTCTTCTCAGCAGCAGAAGCAGAATTGATATTTTTTTCCAATAGGTAAGATAGGGCCTCTGGTGAAAGAAATGGTCAAGGTAGGACAGACAGGCAGGTGAAAAATCAGTCTTGATGCTTACAGCAGTTGCAGATTTTGGTGAGCACTGGTGACTGCTGGTACCAGAGGGGGCCTGTCCTGGTTCCAAGCAACAGCTGCTGCCCCAACATCGCTGTTTGCTCTCATAGCAGGTAGCAACATCTGGGCTAGATTTTCTGAGTCTGGGCGGTGCAGAGTAAGCAGCTTGTTATCCCTGGCAACGTGCTGTCATAGTTCTGACTGTGTTTGATGCTGTCTTTCATGACCTGAGTGATCAAACAGTATGTTGTTAGCACACACAAGAAAATTGATATTTCAGGAATAAAGTAGTCGGTGTTACAGATTTCGCACTAAGAAAAAACTCCCATCTCAAAATGTGTGCCTTTTCTATATTCTGTTTTCCCCCTTTCATAAATTCCGAAACAAATTTGGAAATAAGATGCAGCTTTTAAAGTGATGGTAATTGACCACTGGAACAGATTTCCAAGGCATGTTGTGAATTTGTCACTTGGCAACTTTAAATCAAGATTGGCTGTCTTTCTAAAATAAGCACTCCCTAAAATAAGGGAAAAATAACTACCTTAAATATAGAACTGACTAACAAAAATAAAAAATTCTGACTTCTGCTGGACTAGTTCAGACTAGTGATTTCTTGTGACAAGATTACAGCAGTACTTTCTATGACTATTTTTAATACTCCATAGAAAATGCATGTAGCTGACCTACTATGCACTGCAAGACAGGAGTGTCCACAGAGGTCCACAATCAGTTTTTTGCACCTTTGGGTAACCTTGCATGATGGCTTATGCAGTAAAACTGGAGTGTTTGACAAGATGCCGCAGAAGACACAGACCTCCAGTGCATTGCAGGCAGCAGGAGAAATCTCCTTCATTTCCTTCTGTGCCCATCACACCAGTGACTTCCTATTCTAAAGTGAGTTCTCTTAGCAAGCAAGACATCTTTCATGAATACCCTCTCCAGGCAGCAAAAATAAATTAATTTCTGCTGTTTATCCTTCTGTTACTATTATTATGTTGCTTAGCAGTCAGAATATACTATCCAAGCTTTCTGGGAAGCAACAGATATTATTTGCTAGATAAACTAGAATTTTCTCTTTTGCATCATTTATAGCTACTACTTATAGCTATGACTCTTCTGTACCATTCATAGTTACTATCATCATGCAAACTGAACTTCTTACTTCAGCTGTTCGGGCTTTATTTTGTCATAGTTTTATAACAGTCATTTCAGGGCTGGGGACAGACAAAGTACTGAGGTTGCTGATCGGTCATTTATGGAATATTTCTTACATCTTCGCCTAACATGCACCAAACAGTAGTTTCTGGTTATTTTCTTTATTGGTCTGTATTGCAGACAAGGATCTCAGACAAGTAATCTATATGGAAGGTGAGAGTGGCCATTTGAGAAGACAGGTTGTAGGCCCAGCAACTCTGAAAATAGAGCATCTTAGCCTTGTGTGAAGTTGTGAATTCATCACAAATAATCAATTTACTGTTATTTGATTTTATCTGTTATGCCAAATGGTTGAAAACTTGTCTTTCTATCGCATAGATTTATGTTTTTAGATTAGGATGGGAAAGAAACCTGCTGACGCTACATGTAATTACTCAAAAAAATCATTGTTGGATTCACTCAGCCTCTTTCAAAAACACCCTAAAATTTCAATGCAATTTATGTCACCAGAACCATTTTTCATTCCTGCCAGAGATAATTGGCACTAACTGGAGACCTTCAAATTCAGCTCACTGTCAAACAATTTTTATTACTCGCAACTGCTTTTTCTTAAACGAGAAGAAACCTAAAACTTTCCATAATTTTAACTTTCTAATGCCTTTTCATCTGAGAATAAGCTGGAATGCATTTGGTTTTTTTCCTAAGAATACAGATAAAGTATTTCTAAGCATCTGATTTAAATTCACCAAATTAACTTTCTCTTTGAAAGAAAAACATTTAACTTTATATCTTTTATTTTACATATTACAAATAAACAAAAAACCCATGAAAATGTGGGACAAATACTCAGTTTGAGGATTGGAAAAGGCTTATCCACATGACTCCATTTAGTAGTAGAAAGAGGGGTAATGCTTAAGTGTGCATTTCTGTGAGGCATTTGTTATTCTTGCAATTAAACACTTACTATAAGCACTATATATGTCTCCACTGGATCTTAATTTAATCCTCACCATTTGATGACACGTCAGACCTCATCAATTTTACACCTTTTTCCCCCCCCAGAATGAGTTTTCATTTACCAATTTCAATCCAATTACTCTTGCTCTCCCATTTCATTAGGCCTTGTAAATGTGATCCCACAATATTGCTGTTAATGACTGCTAGCAAGACCTCATAAATATATTTTATAATTGATGGATGTTACATAACAAATGAATGTCTTAAAAATCATGCTGAAAGGCATTAGAGCACCGGTCTTGTTGGAGGAAGAAGTGAAAGCCTCCCTCTCCACATCTGGAAATAAATTCAGCTCAACAAAGTTTTCGCTTGTTATTAAAACTTCTCTGCCTGTTGTGCTTGATACGTTATTAGGGATGACAGCTGGCATTCGACTAAAACTTACAGCCAATTACATATTCTGAACTCATGCAGAATTCAGAATTGTGCTGATGCAGACTGAAAGTTAGCCTAAAAAAAGAACAGAAAACATAAAATTTTGAAATTGTATGCAATATTACAAATTTGTACGCTAAAAACCTGTAGAGGTCAAAACGGATGAAGATAAGCACACGTGCCAGTATTCAGAAAGTTTAGGTGGATGAGGTCCTAGTTTCGTTGCCCACTCAGTTGCTATAGATATGCCACTGGATGATGACTTCTAGATTTGTGAGTACCTATTGTCAGATCTGACCAAGTGGATTTGCAGCAACCAGTCAACTTGAAAACAGACTCTGGGAGAGGATTCATATAAATACATCAGATGGGCTAAAACAGATGACTATTATATAATGTTCAATTAACTGTAATTTTGGAAAATCCTCAGCTATGTGTTTTATAGGTCTGCAGTAAAGTTTTAAGTTTAGCTCCTGACATGAGTGAGGCTGGACACCCAACCATAGAACCATGGAATAATTTGGGGTGGAAGGGATCTCAGAAGGCCATCAAGTCCCTCCTCTCACTCAAAGCAGGGCTAACTTCTAAGTTACACCGTGTTGCTCAGGCCCTTTTTAAGACATTCAAGAATAGAATTTCCACAACCTGTTCTAGTGCTTTATCACTTGCATTTTAAGTACTACTTTCCTTATGTCTAGTAAGAGTTTTCCTTCCTGCCACTTGTGGCAATAACCTATTGTTCTGTTGAGGTGTGCCCATTAAAAGAGTTTGGTACTATTTTCTTTAAATACCTCTTTAGGTATTAAAGAGGTATTTAAAGACCTCTTAAAGACCTCTACCCTCTTTAGATAGTTAAAAACTTGCAACTACATCACATGTCAACCTTCTTCAGACTAAACAATATTTCTTCCTTCAGCAGCTTTTTCTAATATGTGGTATTCTCCAACCCTCTCATCATTCCAGTGGACATACTCTGGACTCTCCAGTTTGCAGGCCTCTCTCTTGTAGAAGGCCCAGAAACTGGGCACAACATCCCAGTTGTGGCCCACGAGTATTAGACAGAGGGACAGCTTCACAAAACCTGCAGGTTACACCCTTTCTAATGTAGTTCAGTATGCAAGCAGCCTTCATTGCTGCAAGACTGCACTGCTGATTCACATTCAAACTGACACCTTCCAGGATCTCCTATCTGTTTCTGCAAGTCTGCTTTTGATATACTTGCCTCCAGCCTGTACTGGTGCATGGTATTTCACTTTGTTGAACTTCTTGAGGTTCCTCTGTACAACTGTCCTGACCATTGACGAAGATTATCAGAGAGCATGATGAAGGTGAACAGAACACCATAGAATCATAGAATGGTTTGGGTTGGAAGGGACCTTAAAATCCCAGTTCCAATCTCTATGCCATGGACATCTTCCACTAGACCAGGTTGCTCAAAGCCCCATCCAACCTGGCCTTGAACACTTCCAGGGAGGGGGCTTAACAGCGTTGAAGGTCTTGCTGAAATCTTGGTGACATTCACCACTTTCTCCTTATCTACAAAGCCAGACATTTCATCATAGAAAGTAGTCAAGTTGGTCAGGTGTTACTTTCTTTGATAAATCCTTGCTGGCTATTCCCACTCATTTTGTCTTTCATATGCCTAGAAATGTCTTCCAGAAGGATGTACTTTACAATCTTCCCGCACACTGAGTTTAGGATGAATATCATTCTCTGCACTGTTTTTGAATATTGGCATGGCTTTTCCCAGTAAGCAGGAGATCACTGCAATTGCTACAAGCTTATCAAATACCTTAAGCCAGTTCCTTTGACGTCCTTGAATGCCTCCTGATACATTTGATGGACTTGTATATGTCCAGCTTATTTAAGTAGTCCCTAACTTTATTTTCCTCTGCTTTGGGCAATATATGACTCCCTTAAACTAATCTGTAATGCACAGAGACCAGGGAGGTCTGTAAGCAGTGAAGACTAAAGCATGGAAGGTATTGGTACTTAAGTCTTTTCCATGTTCTTCAGCCCAAGATCACCTGTTCCATTAAGAAGTGGAGTCACATTTTCTTTGATCTTGCTTTCCCTACC
>NW_010180973.1:43024-70952 GCF_000695765.1 Mesitornis unicolor
AATCTCTTCTTGTTTCTGCTTCACATCTCTCACCAGTTTTAACCTCAGCCAAGTTTTAGCTTTCCTAATTCCATCTCTGCTTGCCTTGGTGATGCTTCTGTGTTCCTCCTCAGTTGCCTGTTCCTGCCTCCATCTTTTGCACATTTCCTTTTAGCATCTGAACTCACTCAGGCTGCTCAGCCAGCTGCCTTTCTGCTGTGCCCATATACTTGCCTACTCAGGTCAGCATGGGTGACTTTTGTCCTTTGAGGATGATTTCCTTGAAGACTGTCCAGCTCTCCATGGCTTTTTTTTCTCCTACAGAATCCTGCCTACCTGTTCCCCAAAAGATCCAAAATCTAGTCTTCTGAAATCCAGGGCTGTTTTCAACTGATGTCTTGCTCAGTTCCCTCTGCATCTTAGACTCTGCCATCTCCTCTACCATCTTCCGTATCACGAACACTGTGGCCAGCAGGACTAGGGATGTAATTCTTCCCTTGTACTCAGTACTGGTGAAGCCTCACCTCGAGTACTGTATACAGTTCTGGGCCCCTCACTTCAAGAGGGATATTGAGGTGCTAGAGCAGGTCCAGTGGAGAGCAACGAGGCTGGTGAAGTGACTAGAGGGAAAGTCTTATAATGAGAGGCTAAGGGAGCTGGGGTTGTTTAGCTTGGAGAAGAGGAGACTCAGGCAGACCTTATAACTCTCTACAACTACCTGAAGGGAGATTGTAGTCAGGTGGGGGTCAGGCTCTTCTCCCAGGCAACTAGTGACAAGATGAGAGGGCATAGCCTGAAGCTGCACATGGGTAGATTTAGGCTATATATTAGAAACCACTTTCTCATGGAGAGGATGATCAGGCATTGGAATGGACTGCCCAGGGAGGTGGTGAAGTCACCATCCCTGGAGATGTTTAAGGAAATGCTGGATGTGGCACTTAGTGCCATGGTCTAGCCAATGTGGTAGGGTTAGGTCATAGGCTGGATTTGATGATCTCAGAGGTCTCTTCCAGCCTCAATAATTCTGTGATTCTGTGATTCCTTGTCAGTACTGCAGCTATCACAACTCCAACTAGTTCTACCTTAATCGCAACTAGCAGGTTCACAAAAACACCTTCCTAGTCCAGCATCTGTACTAAAAAAATGTCTCTGACCATCCCCAGAAGTTTCCTGGATTGTTTGCAGGTGCTGGGAGCCAGGGCTTGTGATCATGAGACTTGTCTGCCTCCTTTTCTGGACTCCTGACCTACAGCCTCACAACCTGCTCTCTACCACAGGGCAAAGTTCTATGTATTCAAGACACCTCTTTGCATAGACAGCAAATGTTCCTTCTTGCATGTCTGTCCTAAACAGCCTGTGGGTCTCAGCCTTCTCTAGGACTGCAATTTTCATTATATTTATTTTATGCACATTTTCTCTGTTTTGTTGTGAAGAAATCTCAATCTGAATCATTAACAAATGTTTGTCTAATGTAAATTCAGAACACATCCTTCATTTTTATCCCTACTTATCTGTCATGCGCATCATTTGGACAGTGGGATGTAAGCTCAGGACCTCATGTCTTGCCTGTCAGGCATGTTGCATTACACGTAGTGCACCAAATTCACCTCTGATAAATCTTCGTTGCAGTCAGCAGCTACATCACTCAAGGCCTCCGTGACAAACCTCAGCTGTAGTCAATCCCCAGAATTGCTCCACATACTCCATCTTTGCAGAAGGTTTGTCTGTGTATGTTTCCTTGATTTATTTTCACCCAGCACAGAAAATCTTCAATACATCATTTACCATGAAACTGGCTGTTACAAGAGATGGGATTATGAAGAATAATTACTAACAGAAGCAAGTTGCTTAAAAATCATTAATGCAGCTCAATGAAAATGGTTATTAATCTTCCCTTGAGAAAAGTAATCTATATTTAAGGCCAACAATTTTTTTCCTTCTAGTTTTCCCTCTTTCATTTTTATATTCATTGTCAGCACCGAAGTTGATACTTGAAGAGTTGTCCAGTGATGTTGCTTCAGGCTTTAGCTGTCAAACAAATTTAAGGGATTATGTGTAGATAACAGGAGCAATACTGTTTCCAAGGGTCTAATAAATCAGAGCAGCTGTCCTCTGCCAGGGACTCCAGTGTGATCCTGCATACAAACTGCAAGACCTAACACACCTGCATACTAAGAAAGGAGTGGTTTTAAGTCCTTGGGCTGCTCTAATGATATCAAATAGACCATTTACTACTGAAAGAACATTCTGTGATTGTTCCTGATGAATAATTACTATTAGAACAAGCCAGGGTCTTTAATGGAAAAGAGTGTTTCCTGCCTGTTGTATAAATAGACACAGCCATAGCATAACTTTCTCAACTCCTGACATGAACTACTGTTAGACTTACTGCTAATGTTGAAACAAATATTTTTATTCGCTTCTGCCCAAATAAACTCTATGTATTAGTCAAAAGCTCAATTAAATAACAAGATGTTTAACATTATCTTTGGCATAATTTTTTTTGTTTTCTTGTTTTCAACTCCAATTGTCCCTAAATATAAATAAATGATCTTTAACTTTTTGAAGAACTAGTCTCATAATTTTTGAGCCATTACAAAATATTAGTTCATTGAGAAGGAATTTCATCATTATACCTCAATAGCTGAAATTTTGTTAGAACTGTAAAAAAACACCAACCTTTGTCTCACTGTCCTAAGGATTTGCAAAGCACTTGAATCTTTCCAGACAATATTTAATTCTCCTATTTAAAACTCCTACTATCCTAGATAATCCTAAAGAAATAAAAATTGTCATTTTCTGAAAATAATGTTGTGCCAGATTTTGGCAGCTTACAGAATGTTAACCGTTGTAAAACAATAGAGACTTTCCTAATAGTGTCTACTACCCAATATTTGAATTAAGGCTTTGACAGGATTTATACATTGATAGGTCACATGAATCTGTGCATCTGTGACATTTGCCTGTCTTCACAGGAATTTGGAGTATTGTGGGAATATTGTAGACAGGAAATTGGAGTATTATAATTTCTGTTAAAAGTGGCTTGGGAATATTTTTTTAAGAGACACTGTGAAGAAGTGCATCTAAAAAGACATCTGTTATAGCATCCCACAAGGTCTATGAATCTGTGCCATGGTAAACTGTATCAAGTTATCTCCTTTCGATAGACAATCAGTACACCTGAGAGCCAGCCTTTTCTGACAGGGCCATTTCATCTGATAGAGTATCAAATGGCTTGTTGATTATTCTGACTTCAAAGGCCAACGGTGCTGATATCTTCAAGGTGGTCTGTAATGCCTGAGTGATGAGGCCACCTGTCAATGTGACTGCAAAATTAAAGAGAATCTGTTGGGAAATGGAGGGTAAACTTCCTCTCCCTCAGATTAGCCTGATTAGCCTTGAACAATTTAACTTCTACAAATCAGTTTTGTAGCTATGGGAAAATAATTTATCAGTGGCTACTTTTTTCTGGCAGAAGGGGAAGCTGTTTACGGTGAGTAGTTCTGTAAAATGTGCTCGCCTACTTCAGAACCAGTTTTCCATTCACTGAGTTACGGAATAAGGAGAATTCCTCTTCAATCAGTATTTGAAATGATGAATTTGTTTTGAATGGTAAAAATAACTATTCTTCTGCAGCCTTGTTCTCTTTGCTTGTTTTAATGACAATGCTCTATTGAAGGTAACACAATGTCAAGAACTAAGACAAAAATGCTTACTTTATTGAATAATAAGCTGTGACCAGCAAGAATTTCTTAGCTAACAACTACATTATTTTAATCTCTCTGTCAGGAAGGGGAACAATATTTTGCATTTGAGGGGGAAGATAAAGGGAGGGAGATAGGCTGATCTTCTCTCTTTGAAACAGGGAAGAAGGAACCATTAAGAACCTCCAAGGTATTTATGATAGTGGGGATTATGTGTTATGGGACATTTTTCTCCTTTTCTTTGCCTGTAATCATAAGTAAAGCAGGAGGCCACAAGGGGAATCTCAGTTTTAGTGGATTAATACAACTAGTTGATGTTTAGGCTGTCCCATAGCCTGCTCACTGCTGCTCCACTCCCAAGAAACCCGTGGCCATCCCTGTCACGACCAGAAGTGCACCCACTCCATGGCTAAAATGGAGGCATCTCCATCACCTGACAGGTACCCCTGCGGGCATTTGTTTGGAGCGCAGATGCATGTCAGTTCACCCACTGAGGCTACCTCAATATTAATGACAGTTGTATGCTAGAAAAAGGGACTGTCACATTCAGCCTTGCAGTGTGCCCTCTGCACTCCACCATTTCGGGGAGTTTTTAAGTCTTAATGATCATGGTCACAACAAGGGAAACACTGTGCAGCCACTCAGTAAAACCTTTGGACATGTAAATATTTAGCTCCATATATAGGAGCAGATTTTAACAAGCCATCTGTCAGAAATAGAGGCCTCATCTGCCAATGAGATGCTTTGCATCTCTGAATCATAGTCCTTTGCAGGGTGTAAATAATCCTAAAGGAGGCAGAACAGAGAACAATATTGGCACAAGAATTAGTACACAAATTGAGCTTTAATATATTTTGGCTGAAATGGCATAGGATTATTTAAAAATGTTACCTGCTTAGTTTCTGACAGGTATTATGTGGCGTTATTGCCTCTAGCAGTGGCACAGCCCTGCCCTGTCTATGCAGCCCACCCTGGGGAAAGAGCGTGGTGTGCAGTGGGGGGGTGAGGGGGTCTCACTATGCAGTGATCTCATTTCTGCACTGGCAGTCAGTTTGATGCGTGTTCATGTGCAGATCAAGTGTATTCTGGCAGCTGTCTATCAGTGACCTTTTGAGCTGGGTACTTCTTTAAGATGACACCAGGGCCGCACAGTACATATGGATTTTAATGACCCAAGAGGCCCCTTCCAACCTGTATTGGGTTTGTGTGGCAAGGTTTTGGTAGCAAGGGGGCTACAGGGGCAGCCTCTGTGAGAAGCTGCTAGAAGCTTCCCCTATGTCTGATAGAGCTAATGCCAGCCAGCTCCAAAACAAACCTGACACTGGCCAGGACCAAGCTAATCAATGACAGTGATAGCACCTCTGTGATAACATATTAAAGAAGGGGGCAGGGGAAGCCTTGTGCAACAGCAATTGCAGCTGGAGAGAGGATTGAGAATATGTGAGAGAAACAACTCTGCAGACAGCAAGACCAGTAAAGGAGGGAGAGGAGGTGCTCCAAGTGCTGGAACAGAGATTCCCCATGGTGAACCATGGTGATGCAGGCTGTTCCAGTGCAGCCCATGGAGGTTAATGATGGAGCAGATATCCACCTGCAGCTCGTGGAGGACCCCTAATTGGAGCAGGTGGATGCCTGAAGGAGACTGTCACTCCATAGGAAGCCCATGCTGGAGGAAGCTCATGGCAGGACCTGTGGCCCCATCCAGCTGAGAAGGAGGAGTGATAGAGCAGGTTTGGTGGGCACCTGGCATCCAGCCAGGATCAACCCACCACATAACCCTATGTTCCAGTAACTGCTGTGAGATAAGCAAAGCTAAAAACCTCCAGGTTCAGAAGTGGATTTCCTGTAAATATTCTTGACTGAGCTGGAATTTATCAACCCTGATGAAGTCCTGTTAGTATTTTTTAATTTGTATAGTGACTGTTTTTTTAATAAATCACCTTCACTATGTGACGTACTTGGACCTGGACCACCTTTGAAATTTGTCAAAAGAATTGACAGTTTAATTTATATAATCTTGAGCATGTACATATATCGCTCATCACTCTCTAGCAGGGTCCTTTTGTTGAGCTGACAGCAAACTTGATTCTGTCAATTCATCTACATGCTCAGTTTTAGAAAGCAATGAATGTGAAGAGGAGCAGGGCAATGTAATCAATATGCACATGTGTCTTGAAGAGAGAGATTGGTGCTTCTTCATGTAGCCTTAATAGGGAAATTGAGTCTAAACTGGGATAGCCACAGCCTGCTGTTAGAGCAAGTAGTTCTCTTGAGCCAAAGCTAATGAGGCTTATTTTCTTTTAGATTTTGATTGACTTGGTGTCTAAGAAACTTGATAAACATGTTTATGAGTTCTCTGTCATACTGTGTATGCTTCTGTGACTGATAAGCTATGCTGCAAACTGTTCCTCACTTGGGACACTTGTCAGGCTTTATTCCTCTACCTGCATATAATATTTGCAGGAACTTAATTATTGGAAGACCATTGTTCATTTGCCAGTCTTGACTGAAATCAGGCAGCAGGTGCAGAAGTTACTTTGCAAAGGAGTGACAGACAGAAATACAGATCTAAACATACATTCAGAGACACAGTGGTTGCAAAAGCCTGACTCCAGTGGGAAATCAACCTAAAATGACTAAGACTTTTCTTTTTTCAGCACTAAAATACAAAACTAGGGAGAGAAGGATAAAAGTAAACCAGCAGTACTTTGGCATAGCTGCTGACACAGAAAGTCAAGAGCAAAAAGAAGAGGCAAGCTCCTTTCTTTTGACTTTTGATATTCACTTTCTTATGAGCAGGGCACCAATGCCCATAATAGCTGTCACATGCTAACAGCCATCTTGTTATGGGACAATGTGCCCTGCTTACTCTGAAAATTTAACACCTCATCCTAGTAATTCTGCTACTTTGTGTCTCAAGCACAAAGCAGTGAGAGAATTTCAGTATCGTTTGGTCACACATGAGTGTTTTGTTGCTGATTGTGGTTCTTCTGCAAAGTTCATTAATTAGTTCAATTAATTGTCTCACTGGAAACAGAACTGTAAACAAGGTTTTCATAATGTGGCACCTAGCAGGCAAAGCAAGAGTAAGTTCTCCAGCTGTCATCTGTAAGAGATGTGCCTTCTACTGCTCTGGCACACAAATAAATACACGCAAGGCCACAAGTATGAAAGTGTGCGGACAATAAGGTATGGGATACTGATAATTCAGTAATGGCACCAAGGCAGCTGATTTTCTTCTTCCAGCAGTGGGCAGAGGAAGGCATAGAATTTCTGCTTAATACTATAGAGCAGAATTCTCCCAGAGGAGGTGACCTTCCCACATGAATTAAAGCTACTGGAAATAACTCCCTATAGATCACTCCAAACTACACACATCTGGCCCTGCAGCACTTCATGTATTTGATGTTGAATATATTTGATATAATTCTAGGGTTTAAGTTTGCACTTCTAGCATGGAATATCAACTTCTTTTATCTTTTTCATTAGTATTGGAATGTTATTTTCATTTTTATTATTGAACTTTTTTCTTTCAGAGACACCAGAAAATTGTGAAGGTCCTACAGATAGCATTTTGATTTGTCCTGTCTACTGTCACTCTCTTTCAGCTATGACTACAAACTTTTGGTGTCAAAATAGCATCTGGATTAACTGAATAAAAGTACAAAATAGTTTTAAACTATGCTGAATGACCCATAGCATGAAAGGATGCAGCTCCTGGGGCATGAGAAAGTTAATTCCTAGTGTGTGAATATTGGCCTTACTTCCTGAAGCTCTGTTGTTTTCAAAAATGTCATTTCATGCTGAAAATTGCCTTTAAATGCTACTTTTCCTGTATGCAGAAGAGAGACTGTCTTTTCTTGTCCTTTCTAGTTTTGTCCTTGTGGTTCCAGAAACAGAAAATTTTTATGTTCTTCATGTATGTCTATTTTTTTATTTTATTTTACTGGGCAACTTCTAAAAATAGCATTCTAAAATGGGGAGCCGATTTTCTTATTTGCATGAATCACATATTAAGCTCACTATTCTTTATCTGCTGTCCTTAAATTATTTTTCATTCTTTAAATTTTGGAAAGCCTGCATTGCTTTCTAGCTATTGTTATTTTTAATTCTGATGTCCTATTTCCTTTTACTTTCCAAACAAAATAGTCACAGCATATTTAATCTTTCCTCATATTGAGGTCTCTCCAGTTCCCATGACTTTAATTATTTTTGTTACTTTTTCTTTGGATATAATCTGCATATTAGGCTTAAACTCTAAAAAATCAGTCATTGCCTCACTAACCTCTACTTAGTTTCCAGTCCTTCTGTAAATGTTTTCTCATACTTCATTGGTCCAAATCTGGACACAAAAAACTTCAGAGGAAGATTCTCCAAGCAGAGCTTCTCTTTTTATTGTATTTAACCTTTTTTACTGATGCTGAGCAACATACTCCATCCTCACATATCTGCTCTTCCAACTCTCTCAGTTCTCTTCTTTATCTCTGCATTCCACTCTTTACACAGCAATGTACAGGCACTGCTACTATCTTTAGCTCCTGAATACATCATCTAAGATCTGCGCACACTGAAACTGATCAACTATTTCTCCAGCCATTCCCTTAATGTGTTTAAATATCACAGAGAACAATCTATACCACTTAAAGTATTAATGTTACTTCAGATTTTGCTTTCATCAGCAGTTTGTCAGTGTATAGAAAGATCATTAATAACAGCTGCTGACACCTCTTCCCTGACTTAATACAGAAGTGATGGGCTCAGAAATGTATTGCCTAATAGTTAACAAGAGATATCTGATGTAAATTAAAGAAAGAACAATTAGCTCTATGGTGCTAAAAAATGCATCTGAAATTTATTATAGCCACAGGAGCAAGGTGGAGATACTTCCAGTTCTATCTGGCTTTATAATTACACTTAACAAAGGTTATTGAGACATGAGCAGAAGTAACTCTGGTTTGTTGGTTGGCCAAGAGGATTAAAGTAGTATCTAGCTGTATATAAAACAGGAGACTTAAGATGTAAATGTTCTATAGGGGAAATTTCAAGTAAAGGATGGTATGTGTGTATACAAATATCTACATGTACTCAAAGTAACTCTTTTTTTTCTATCCTAAAATTTGTATCTTTACACACTGCTGACTGAGGAAATTTTCTTTTTGTTGTTTTTTTTCTTGCAGAGAGTGCACACAAAAGAGCTCTCTCCTGACAGAATTACATATGTGCATCTATTTTTGGTCCCTTAGAAGCAGATGCAGAATGTCACATAGGTGATGCAATGCTGAATGCATTGTGCTTGCTCCAGCTCTCTGTGCTAGGTTCTTGATTTTCAGAGGAGACACAGACACATGACGGCAGAAATGAAGATTATCATCCTTCTGAGCAGGCACTAAATTAGAGAAAACATTGAGGAGCATTTTAAATCTCACCCTCTTCCGACACAATTATCCCTTTACTTGGGAACCTGGTGCAAAATCTTTTCCCAAAGGTGGCACATCATCCATGGGGTGAGTGATCCAGATGCCCAGATTAATCCTCTTCAGGTCTTTCTCTTTCTCACCTCCCTGAAGAGTCCCCTGGACCCAGAAGCTATTCTGGAGCTCACCTCTCCTGTTTCTTCTGTCCACTGCCTAGGAAATACTTTCTGATGGGGCAAGAACAAACTTGTAAGAGAAAGAGTAATTAATCACCTAACAAGAGTCCAAATCATCTGAATGCCAAACCTTTCATAAGTTCTATTTTTTTCAAAGGAGATTTAACATAAAATGTAGAAATAATCCTGAAACAGTTGTAGGAGAAGGTGGACCTAGAACCAGAGCTCCTTTACTACTCACTGAGCTGTGAGGTCATCGAGAGCTCTTTGCATCCAGACAGTTTTAATGGAAGAGGAACAGTATTTACGCCAAATTTCCAATACATGCAGTGACCTCATGTCTAGGGTTTCTTCTATGGAAGCTTGGATTCTTCCATCAATGAAAACAATAGAATTTGGATGACTGCTCTGTCCTTCAAATATTTAAAAAAAAAAAAAAAGGAATTGCTTTTTTCTCAGCAAACCCCTGTTAAAAATAGCAGGAACTGCTACAATACTTCATGTAAAATTTTCATTCATTATATATGCTTAGAAAACTCTTACTGGCTTGACTTCTTGAAGGGACTTAAGCAGCTAAGCTTGTTTATAAATGTCTAAGTCTCAGTCAGCAATTGTAGTGGTGATAGATGAGGAAGTTTTGAGCATGAGAGTGAGAACATGGAGAACCTGAGGTGCTTGAAGAGCTGTAGGGTAAATAGGGAGGCCATTTTCATGACCGGAGTTTTGATCTCATGTGACTACATGTCACTCAAATCCTTCTTTAGGTACGTATGTGCTTTTCTGAATCAGCCTTTGGTGAAAACAAAAGCCGTTGTGACTGAAACATCTCTAGCTTTTGCATGTGGAATATTTTTTTCCTTTGGCAAATGTTATTAAATAATTTGCCACATAATCAGTTACCTGTAGCTTGGGATAGGGTGGAACAATCTTTTATTCCCTAAGACCCTTGTGATTTCAAACAGAGTCACTTTTTTTCTTAACCCTCCCATCCAGATTTATCTTCACCACAGCTTACAAGATCACCCAGTGTACTATGGCATCGACAACTTTACATTAATAAATACAAAGCTATTTTCCAAAAACCGAGTAAAATTACCAAATTTTCCTGTGCAATTCACCCAGAGCTGGATTGGGTGCTGACTATTGCAAGTTGATTAGTAGATTCTTAATGGCTATTCAGTTAAGAACAAAGCACATATTGATTTAAATAGCAAATTGAATTTTGAAGGCTGCATACATGAAAACAAATACAGTATGCCATGATGCAGAAATGCAAGGCGATTAATAACGTAACCTAAGAGAGTAAAATCTACCTTGAAACAGCCAAACACATAAGCACTACTAAATCAAGGCCTTTATTTTCCTGCCTTTGTCTTTCCAATGTTTAGTTTCACAGTAAATGAAAGGGGCTATTTGAAGTGAGGGAGAGGAGAAGACAGGTCTGTGACCTCTAGGTAGACCGTGGAGATCAAAGGCAGCCTCCATATGTGTTAGATATTATCTTTTTGAGGCAAGTGGGCATGATGTTTTGTGATGCAGCAGTGTGGAAACACACAAATAACTTGGTTAGTGACCGCTGAGAGAAGAATGATTGACATTGTGCTGGAGAAGCAGTGGTAAAACCATGAAAAAAGATTCAGCTTTCATTTACAGAAGAGTCCTTCAAAGCTCTGTAGTGCTTAAATACTAGTTTAATAGAAAATTTCTGAGCTTACATAATTACTGCAACTTACATGTAAAAAAGAATAGGTTGCTACAACTGACAACATTTGAAAGTCAGTGTCCTCTATAAATCTGTTAGTTTAAGGTATCTATGAAACTACTGCTTCAACACTATGTTTTTGTCAGTCCATTTTTTTAAAATACACTAATGATTTAGACTGTTTTGATTCCCTGAGTGCAGTTTACTGGTTGCATTACAAAAGGAATATTTTTAGTAGAAAATTACAGAACTGCTGGGTAAAAAAGGTGATTTTATGGTCAGAACAGCAAATCAACACTGCAAAGCCCTGCTCCCTTGCTGTCAACACAGCAAAGCATGTCATGTTAGGTACATTATGTCCCACTGCGTAGAGAGGTGAGTATGGTAAGGGCTTTACCTGGATGAGGATCTAGCTCAAGCAGATCACCAGCACATTAAACAAGTCTCTGTTGAATTTTCCTCTCTGTCTAGGGATACACAGTAGTAGCACTCCCTCAGAAAGTCAGTGAATATTCCTTTGTGTATACTTCCTAGTCTGGATTGAAAGGAGTGAAGTAAAAGTGAAAAGGATTACTGCTCAGGATATTCTATTAGACTAAAAACATCAACAGTTGCCCAGAAAGCCATGCTGCAAAATAAAAAAACCCTCTTTGTTTTTGTTCTAATTGCCAAGTATGATGATAGGAGAATGTTGTCAAATAGCTGAGTATCATCAAAATCAGCTTAAGAAGCCTTAATACCTCTCTGTCTGCATAATGTCAGTCACCAGTCTGCTCTTTTGAAGTTCCCTAGTTCAAGAGCAAACATATCCAAAGGTGAATATGGTTACAGCCTCAAATTGAACTTGACCTTTAAGTAACTCTTTTGCTTTTCCTCACTTTCCTTTCCAATTCATCATTCACTTGGCAAAGCTGAAAAATGTATTTGTTCCTTTCATTATTCCACCTGTTTTCTTTTAATATGTTTTTTTGTTGGTGCTATTCTTAAATTTCATTTTTATCTTCATATTATTTTTATTAACTACATATATATTTTCAACCCAGAACACCAGACATATTTAGTTGATTATCCAGTTTGTTGTGTTCTTGGGTATAGTCAGGCTGCCCAAGCACCTGCAGATTCCTTTGTTGTAATCACAGAGAATTCTGAGGTCTTTTTACAATGTATTACTATAGCTGGAAAGTATATTTCTTTTTAGTATTTCTGAAAATGGACATCATGGTCCTCTTAATAACTTACAGAGAGATGAAAAACACAGAACACTGAAACCAAGACTTATGTGGAATGCAACACACATTATTTAGTAAACCTCAATGTAGCTGAGAACAGTTCATAATCTTTTTACATTGAGGCGTGTCCAGTGCTTTGTTGCTTCTGTTGACCTGAGCTTTAAGAGGCTGCTGCATCTCTATTTAGCAGTGTTCAGCCAGACTTTCTGTGTAGGACACGCCTACAGAATATGCTTGGCTATACCTCCACTCTGCTTTCTGTACCTATTATACACTTTGGCCAAGGTCAGGACCATCTGCAAGAAGAATTCACATGCCTGTGCCGGCCTGCCTAACCCACAGAGAGGATGTATGTTCCCTCCTCAAAGACTACGTGGATAGAAGGTAATGGAGTGAAGCACGGAGAAACTCAGCCTGTAGTCAGACACTCACTTGCAAAAGAGCAGTAGCATTTCAGGAGGTAACTGCCTCTCATCAGTTCATTATGATCCTTCACCCAAGATTAATTACACGTCCCTGTCACAGCTCTTCATCTATGTCAGCACAGAGTAGAAAAGCTTATATTAATTCATTGCTGAAAGAGATTCGAGCTGACTGCTGTTGTTTGCACTGAAACAGAGCAGGGCTGTACTTTGCTGGAAGAGTGTTAATTAACACATAAAGGATGCAAAAGTTTTGATCTGACACATCTTCAACACTGAAATCTTGACTCCCCAAATCTTGGTTCCATGGGAGGTGATAGTAGGTATTTTGAGAAAAGACAGAGCTCACGTTATTCCTTGTAGGAGTCAGGGTGTCCCCTGAGAGAGTTTCATATACAAATACAAATGGACGTTGGCAAGTCAGGCCTTGGTACCAGCCCAAAGTTTAAATAATAGTGAAGATATGACCACAGTTCCATCCTCTGTCTTGAAAATGTCTTTGGGCAGAAAGACTGGGAGGGAGAATGGCCACGTACTCTAGCACCAAGTGGTGTAACTAATGCATGGGAAATCATCATTCCGCCAGATGTTAGCTAGAGCTACAGATATTTCTAGCTTGCATTGTTCCACAGCATTGTCACCAGTTGATTAATGGGATGCATCAATGAATTCCCAGGGGAGGGAGCTCAACCAGCTCTTAGCAACCATGAGGATGATTGTCACAATATAGAAATGTTAGAACTGAAAAACTGGAGTAAACTATGTTCCCCTCAGTGAGAAGATAACTTTATGTAACACAGAACTGTTTTAATTAGATGCCACAAAAGGACTATTTTACCTTCTGTGAAAATATTTACAGTATATACATTAAAACACTTTACAAGTAGCAATAAATAGCTCACAGAACAGCAATGTGTGAACAATCACATCAGCTGGTCTTTAGACTCATGAAGAAATAGACTCCTCAGAGTCAGTTATACAGGAAAGAAAACAAAAAATTAAAAACAGTCCCTAAGTACTGCACAATTTCTTTTTTCAGCAGAAGCAACTGCTAGTTTTCTAACCAGGATCATGATGTTTCAAATTCATTAGTAGTCAGTCTTGCACTTAACAATAAAACTGATATGCAGAAAAGCTGTCAATAACTACTTTGCAGAGAACATTCTCTTGGCACATGCAGAAATAATCCACCCTTTTGCCGTCATATTACAGTTTTACAGAATGACAGCCGTGCTCCAAACTTTAATTAAAAGTTCTTTCTTTAAACACCTTCAGATATTCCGTTTGTTGCTGCATACTCGGTATACTCAAGACAAACTGTTCTCTTGATATAAATCCTGAATAACTGCACTGAAATCAGTGGACTATTTCAGATTTATTATTAAGTAAGTGTGAATATCTTTAATATAAAGTCTCTAATAACTCCCAGCAAGGTGTTTTTGACCTTGTTGGCCCTGTTAGCAAAAAATATTTGGATTGAGGCAAACAGGAATAGCTACTGAGCTTCCCACCTCAATAAAGCATCCAGCTAAATGCTATCAGAGACTTTGGAAGAAATGGGGAATAGGAAAAATTCCAAGCAATGCAAGTAAGCAGTTTAAGAACAAGACAGAGGCATGATTGAGTTTTACATTCTACAATTTGACATAAATCTTTAATTAAAACCTGAAGGAAAATATTTGGGCAGAGAAGTGAATGCAATGGTGAGAATGTGTCTCAAATTTTCACATTCCCACTTGAAAGACTGCTTAATAATTCAATGTCATCATCTCTCTGATGTTGTTCATGTTTTAGTCCTTCCTTCCGCACTTTTGTACTTGCAGTCATTCTAGGGAGACCACGCAAGGCAATTCTGGCAGAGGACATGTCACAGACTGTCTCTAAGCCAAATTGCTATGGAGAGTTGTGGCCTTAGCCCTCTGCTGCCACAGGGAACATCTTCTGACCCACATTTGGTGGCCCTCTAACCCCTGTGGAGAGAAAGGAGTGTGAAGCTGTTTACAGCCAGCACAGGCAGTAGCCAGCACATTTGCAATGGGTATTCAAACTGAGGCACTCAGAGTCGACAGTCTTCCTATTCCTATCCTACAATTCACAGCACCACTAGCAAGAGTGTTTTGTCCTTATTCTGTAGCCCACTAGAAATTAAAAGAGCCAAATATAATTTCTGCTATATAAGCAAATCAATATAAAGAATGTATTTAAAAGATGACAACACATTCCTGCAAATAATCCTTATGTCTGTAATACATTTCCCCTCCTCCCCCGCACTTAATTTCCCTTATGGGTCTATTTTTTTAATCCTCTGGTCACACCTTTTTCTTTATGCTGCTGGGGTGCGTTAACATTTGGGTAGGGTTTTTTTTATAAATGTGTCTGCTTTGGGAAGAATTTAATCTCTCCAGAAAAATGGTTATTAATCAAAGCAGGTTTGATCATCCTCTAACTGCATCTAAGGTATCCCAGTCATTTTTAAACAAGGTGAATATGCCCAGGGCATCGGTATATGAAGAGACAGAAATATGCTCTAGCTGCAATAAACTCTTGTAAATAGCTTCCCCCTCTGCGTTTTCTTTCACAGATGCTCTCATATGAAAACTGCAGTTTGGTGAACCTGCATTCTTGGACAAGCCCTTAATTAACAGAGAGTTAGTCATGTCCTTTCCCAAAGCCTGGAATGCAGTATTATTGGCCTGCCGCACAAAATCGTCACATAACTTAATGAGCCATTGGCACTTTAATTTTATAACACACTTCCCCAATTAGGCTCTCTAGACCCCAGACTTAAACAGCTGTCCACAGCTGTTGGAAAGTGATTTATCACTGTCAGCCTTCACAGCCAAAACTTTCAAAGGTGCAAGTTTTCCGTATCACTCAGCAGATAAACATTTGTCTGTTTTCATCCATTTTAATGCTGTTCAATAAACCTAAAGGTTATGTGCATCCATTTATATAGCTTTTCATACCTATTCTACAATGTGCAGATTCATGCTAATTATGCATTCTCTTCAAGTGTGCCAAATAGACTGGTCAGGGAATACAGAATGACCTTCTGACAATTTTTTTGTTCCTGTGAAAAACATGAATATGAGCAGAAATCCTCCAAACTTTCTGTACGGTTGGTCATACTAAGGAATGCACTCTTAAACAGATGTTAAAAGCAAACACTTAAACTCTAAACATATGCAAATGAAGTTATGCTTTAAAGCTTACTCGGCTGACCTTTTCTTTTTAAGGAAATCTTCCAGCTGTGTGATACCGTCTTATAAAACCAGCCAGAGCGCCTTCTGAAGAATAAACTTAATAAATGGACTTAAGAACCCCAGCAGGCAGGATTCACAGCTGAAACATTCAAAGGGCATTTTTCCTGGATAATTGGTTAGACAAACATTCAGCTCTTCTCATCCATTTCAATACTGTTTCAATGAACAGAAACATTAAGAGCATTAACATCACATTTTTTTCATACATATCTTACCTTTTCAACTTCAAAAACTGTATATTTTCTTTTGTACTTTTGTATACTATACTTTGGCATAATTAGTGATATTGATTTGGTATACTGCAGCCTACTTCAAGGTGAAGTAAGGGTAAATTTGATTGGATTAGGAGATAAGTAAAAGAAGCTGTTTTATCTGACTGCCAGAGTTTAACACAAAGAGAAAAAAGTCTGGTGTTGATTTTAGCAGGAAACTTTATTGGAGACATTATTGATTTTTCCATAATTTTACTTACTTACAGGTACTAATACATTGATACTATGGTAAGAAGTCATACTATCTTACTATCTTGTATTCTACTTATGTGACTTTTCTTAAATGAATTCTCTATTGTCTTCAAATTCAGAAACAACAACACATATATACCTGTAGAAGCAGGCATTCCTCACACTCGGCATCACCAATACAATTGAAAGTGTTAGTCAAAAACTCTTGGGCAGTGCTTGGGGTTAGAAGTATTGGCAGACTTTTCCCAGTTTTGAATGTTGCATGGCAATAAAAAGCACTGAGTGCAAACAACTGGACGGATTTGAAGATCTGCGGAGACAAAGGAGGCTTCTTGCTTGCATGTCTCTCTCATCTGTCAGTCACTCATGGCGTGCATGGAATTAGTAAATGGTCTTGTCTCGGTTACTAGCTAACCATTTACCAGTGCCATATTACCAAGGACGCTCATAAATTAAAGGTTCTATTCCACAGTAGAATCTCTTCTAAAATAATAAATGAAGAGATT
Source organism: Mesitornis unicolor (assembly GCF_000695765.1). Lineage (NCBI taxonomy): Eukaryota > Metazoa > Chordata > Aves > Mesitornithiformes > Mesitornithidae > Mesitornis > Mesitornis unicolor. Next base: position 59,884 of record NW_010180973.1, read on the forward strand.
ACTTATACACTTATATTCCTTATTGTAAGGAACAGGATCAACAAATCATTGCTTAAGCTATAGGACAAGAAGCAGTAGAGTTTTTCCAGAGGAAAGACACATTCAATTCAGTCAGAGTTGGTGACATCGAAAAGAGAGACTTGACGCAGTGACACCTACTAAAAAAATAGCACAAATAAAGGAAAATCTAGTTCAGCAATAACGATTCCTTTCTGAAAACAAACACACAGAACAGAACCAAAACCTTCAGGTACCACGAGTCTGAACTGTCATAAAGGTTCTTCTTGCCTTTGGAGGTGGGAATCTACTTTTCAAACAAAAAAGCTGAAGAGAGGTCTTCATTTCTTTTTCTCTGATATCTCTTTGTCATTAGGAGGATGCTCTGTATTCCAGATGATCCTGAAGAAATTCATTCCTATCAGAGGTTTCAGTCATGGATTGTGATCTTGTGAGTTCAAGGATGGATCATTTAATCTATACATAATCACAAAAGATTAGGGAGCTTATTTAAAGCAGCTCTCAGTGCTACTCTTTAAATTGAGGACTGAGTAACATGAACTTCTCCTTTCATTTGCATTTACTTATAGTTCCTTCTCTGCTAATTTATAGGTGCATGCCAGGGCTATGGGAATAATGCACTAATTAAAAACAAGCACAAAACTCTAGAGTGCAGCTTTCAACTAACACTGCCTGCTATAAACACATCAGGCTTATTTTCTCCTCTCCAGAGTGCCTTCCTAATGCAGAAACTAGGGCACATCAAGAAAAATGATCAGTCAGAATTTTTAAAAGAAGCAGTCTCAAAAGTAAATTTTTGTATTCAATTACCTCAGGACAAAATAAGTATTGAAAATGTGATTTGTTTAATAAGTAGATGGAACAAGTGCACATAACAGGTATTTAAGCACAACGATGGAGATTCAACTTGCAGCTCAGTAAGTCCCCAAGCAGTAAATTGCCAGAAGCCATAAGAGGCGAAGCCATATCACATGAAGCAACGCTCTATATGTGTGCCTTTCCTAAACATTCAGCTCTGGACATTTTCCAGAAAGCTAGAGGACTGAGTAGCCACTGTCACTAGTAAATTTACCATCTTTGTTGTGACTCAATACATCCCACAGACTACCCAAGAGAACACAGATACTTATTACTTCAAATGCTAAGAACATATCTTTAGGGTTTTGAGTGGGCTTGGTTTCCCCATGTCTCAAGCACGGTTTTACACAAGATAATTGCCAGTACAGCTGTACCTCAAAACTACATAACTTCCTACGTAAGTGTAAAACTTGTCTGCAGGGAAAGAAATACTCCTTCCAGGACTACAAAGTAAGGCCCTGTACTGCGCTCCTTACCTGCAATGCGAGTTCCTTCAAGCTTGCCACCATTAACATCAGACAGACAGAGTCTTGTGCACATTGAAATAAATAAAACCATATGCAAAAAAACTCCTCTGTGCCTAAACTTCTCTTCCTGGGAGAAAGCTGAAAAGGCAAAGCAAACATAACAAAAGTCAGTCAAGGCACACAGTGCACTGCTAGGAATCACTTCACTTACTGCTGGAGTGACCTGAGCAGTGAACTTTGTTGCAGTCACAGCTGTGTTCCAAGTAGAGAAAAAGCCCTGGTTTGAGCAGTTTGTTGCCCCACCTTCTAGAAAAGTGCTACCCAAGTCAGCTCAGGGTGCAGCAGCTGGGGTGAGGAAGTCTTATTCCTAAAGGGAGAGAGATTTCTTCTGGAAGAAGGTTTCAATAAAAAACACAGACAGCGTTTAATGGCATATGGATCATGATCTCGTGTGGATGCAGTGTGGTGTTCTACTAAAACGAGTATTGCTTTAAATATACCTCAAGCCAACTCAAAAACTGTCAGAGTGAAGGTCAAGCTCTATTGAAATTGGTGCTTTTTCAGTATGCCTCACTGCAAAGTTACTGTGAAATGTATGGATCTTGGTAGACAAAACTAAAGTAAATCTACTATGTTTTTCAGTTTTAAAGACAGTCTTTCCAACAAAATTTTGCTCTGCTATAGAATTAAAAGGAATCATAGGAACTCTCTATCGTACGTACTTCTTTGCTTGTAAAATTAACATGATCCACTGACAGTAGCATAACGATATCAGAATTTAATTTTCAGTTCTACACTGTGTTTTATGAGCTGTTATCCTTTTTCTTCTTTAGTCAGCTGGCACCTCTGAATAACATTATCCCACTGAACTATTTTTAGCTGAAGCAAAATCAATATTAGTTTGAACGACTGGGAAAGGAAAAAAAGACCAGCATTTTCAGTTAGCAGATGTTGGAGAGATAGGGAGGAAGTTTCTTGCTAACAAAGTGTTTCTCAAGGATAAACAGTGATTTAATAAAAAATTGATCTAAAGCATATTCTGCTGAGGAATTTACAGTATGGTTACCACACCTATTTAAGTTACATGTGGCTGAGGTGAGACACTGTGGCCAAGAAGTATGTGTGACTACCTTAAGTATGTGTGACTACCTTGAACAGGAGGAAGCTCACTGTAGTCCTGCATTCAGTTTTCTACAGCATTAGCCTGGTCCTGCATGGAGAGAAAGACTCAAAGCTCTCAACGGTGAGTGAATGAATGAATGAGTAATGGAGGAGTATGGCTCCTAAGCTTGTCCTGGGCTGGGGGTGATCACACAGGTATTTACCATTGTAGCACAGCCCCGTAGTGTCTTAGTCCTTACATCCTGTTAAATCTGACACATCAGCTTCATCTCAAGTGGTGACCATAGATTTAATTTCTTGCTTCCCCCCCCCCCCTTGGGAAGAAAGATGTGATAACAGAATCCAATGATTTATGTTCACTTCCAAAGAGCATACAAAATCCTTTATCCTTGCAAGCAAGAGCCTAAGAGCAAAGCAAAGATTTATTTGTAGAAAACTCTGTACGTCTTTAAGACGGCACCTAACTGAAAATCTCCTTTTTCAAACTTTTCCTCAGTCAGTCACTTACTGGGCTTGTTCCAGTTCTCTCTCCTGGCTTTACAAGTTTCTTTTCTCTTTGTCACACACAAAACACCACTAAACCATTATAAGGTCATGCTCCCTATACCTTCTTTGGTTTTTTTGACTCAGAATTCAGTGAAACGTTGATTTGAACCCCTGGCTAGACTTGCACATGGTTTGTGCCTGTAGTTGTTATTTTTAAATTCAACTCCCTCATTAATTAAGAGATACTGGCTGTTTCTGGAATGACAGGTGTAATGTTCACCTGCTTGAAGAGCAAAAACTCCCTTCAGCCTTAGCTCTTTACCCTCACAAGATAGAAATGTGCCATTATGCCTACTTTTCTGATAGAAAGACACAAAGAGGCAACAGAGGATGCTATTTTCTGCACATCCCCCTTGAAGTTCATTTTGCACCTGTAACCAGGTGTCCCAAGCCAGCTCCTCAACCCTTGCACAGCCCAGCTTCACCACACCACCTCTGCAGCCCCTTTCTCATACAACTGTGTCCTTCATCAGTACAGAAGTGTAGTTTAATCACGATGCTGCAATTGTTGGCACATTTGTAAAGAAGTATGGAAAGGAGTGCTACAGTAGTCAATCATTGCTAGGTAATGTATTCCTCTAAATTAGAAATTCATAAACCAGCATTTTTGTATACTGAGTCTAGACTGGGACAGCTCAAGATTTCTTACAGCCTGATGCAAAGGGGAAAAAAAAAAGACATTTTGAATTCATCTGCATTTTCCAAAACTTAGGAATGGTATATCAAATCCATTACTGATTTAATAAAAGACTTTTGCATTTACCAAATTAATAATAACTAATAATAATAAAATATTAATTAATAGCGTTCTGCATTGATCAAATTAATTATTTTAATTAATTTTAGGCTGTAGAATATTGCAACATGTGAGAGTTAGCCTCCTTTCCTGATTTGCAGCATGGTGTGTAGAAGCATGCAAGTAACTTATGTCCCTCTGTGTAAATACTGATTTACATGAAAATCTGTGGTATTTGAGCTTTTCCTTGTAGATTTTGGCTCTTTGTGAAAATCCATAAACTAGGATTCCAATAACGCAATATAATAATTTGCATATCTGAGTTAACACTGTGCATATGAATAATCTAACTGAGCTCACATGCACAAAATTATTCACATACATTTGCAGGATGATGGCCAAAAGAATATTGATTACTATATATATATATATATATTCACTTCACTTGATTTAAAATGAGCTTAAGCCACAAAGTGCTGGCCTAATGCTGCATCTTCTCAAAGTGTGGGAGGGGTTCTGAACAAAATCTCGGTCCCAGTCCATTTTCTACTTAGTTAACATTTTATATATTTCATTTCGTTTTCTATTTTGATTTCATTCATCAGAATGAAATGTATGAGTCTGATCACTGAACAATACCTGGATTATTCAGCTCATCTCACTATGGTTAAAGAAAACATGAATGTACATACCCCAGTATAATAGGAAGCTCAATTTAGTAACTTACTACCTTAATGTAATGACCCTTTTCCTCTGAGAACTAGCTTTGACTCCAACCCAAACTAAGGCAGAGGAAACTCATTTTGACTGTAATGGCTACAAGTATAATGAGATTAGGCTGACAGAATCCTGTTCTCTCCTTGCAGCCCAAAGGTATTCGATTCAAAACCTCCTCCTTCACTTGGAGGGGGACGGCGCTAACATTGGACCCACTGGTCACTTACCAGCCTACACAAAACATACTTCTATTTTCCTCTGTCAAACTGACTTCTGTAATGAAAAATACTGTACAAAATACCATATCTAGTGCTAAATCTCTAGACAGAATTTTCTCCTTACCCAATAAACTCTGCTAAGTGCTCTTAAGAAGCCACAGACAACATGCTATTGTATGGTATATGAAATTAGGGCCATAATCTTTCATTTCCTGGTATTCATGTGTGCTTAATTAAGTTATTAATTTGGTAGTTCTGTCCACTCCAACTAACATGAACATAAGAGCAAGAGGAAGAGATTTTCACTTTAAGGTTGAAAAGAGTACCTCCCTTTCAAAGGAACCACCAGAAGCAGCATGTAACATTTTAAGCTTCTGCAAACTACTTGAGGCAGCAGGATTGCAGATGCTGGTACAAAGCACAGCAGTCAGGCATAGGATAAAATCTTTTGCACTGCCCCTGCAAAATCTTTTGTCCCACTCTAAAGAGCAAGATAATTTAAGACAAGATAGGACCATTTTGGTAAATTCTTTCTACTTCTGTCACCTAATTATTTTTGCACCAAAACCATCCCTCGAGTTTCGGTTGCAGGCTCACTTTGTGAAAGACATCTTATCCCTCAATTAAAACCAGTATTGATGAATCAGCCATGCTTTGAGAAAGGTTGTTTCAATTCCTCCACTTTGAAAAATATGCCCCGTCTTTCTGACTCAACTATTAGAAATCTTTGTGTATTTTCTGTGAGATTAAATAGCTATCTGCAGGAGAAATCTTTTTTGCATCAATATTTGTAAATTTTTGATAGGTACTGTCTGTGAAAACTTGTGAACCAGTGTAGCAGTAAGTGTACCATCACTTTTTTGTGAGACAAAAGCAGACCATCACACAGTATCTCTGGAAAGGATATTTCAACATCAAGACCAGCTGCATTACCGGATTATCATCACACCCTTTTTAGTATTTAACCAGCATTTTTTCAATGATTTTATATTATTTAAAGAATGGTCAGCAGAAAAGCAGGTACTATTTCTGCATGAAAACGGCTTTGTTATTTTGGTGGAAAGCAGAACTCTGCTATGATCTTAAAATGATAACTACATATTTTCAGAAGGAAAATAATACAGCAAATCAAAGGACTGCAGGCTTCCATAATTTCTTTCAGGACACAAAATGCACAACGTTTGCATAATCAGTCAGTTCCTGTGTGAAACAAATAGGAGTATTGTTCCACATCGAAATTCTCCAAGCACTAAATCCGTCAGACTTAGAGCTTATTATTCACAGGTTCAGATTTAACATGTCATGAATCTCCTTATGCTTCCTAACATTCTTGTTTCTGATCTCCTGTGATCAGTGCTGCTTATTAACATGGCCTGTGGTGCACCACAGACACCATTACAAACCTGCTGTTAAATCAATCACTGGGTGGCACCCAAGAGCCAGCTAAGAGATGTATTGAATTGCAGACACTCTCTAATACACATATTTTAACAATTTCCTCCGTCTTCAGTGAAATTATGCTAATATTTTAGTTGAGTTTCCTTAAGTCTGGAACTCAAATTAAGTCTGTCTGTTTCGTTTTTATGATAGTGCTTGAAATCACTTGCAGACAAGGGGTTGTTGGACCATGAGATTTATAGTGGCAATGCCACAAAGGTGAAACACATCCTGAGGAAGAGGAAAGCAATCTGTATAGCCAGTGTTTTCACTGCAGTAAAGTTTATAGCAGTATTAAGGGAATAGTTACAAATCAGTTTGATGGTGTTGATTTCATTGAGAATAAGTATATTTACACTTGCAAGCTTTCTCTTAATAATTTTCAGTATGTTTTACACAATGGGGTTAGTGAAGGTTGAATCTGAGCATATTTTGGAAGTGACAAAATCTGTTTTTCTTTTTCCCACCCATCCTTCTACTTTACTTCACAAAATGGTTTTATAGCAGCTCCTAAGGGGCTGAGTCAAGGTTCAGCTATTTTACTGAGGCTCGCTGATGTTTCTGAAGATGCTGCAGAACCTTTTATGTTCAGATGCTTCTGGTTATGATGTAGTCATGTATGGGAAGTAAAATACCCATAGTGTATGAATACCAAAAGCCATTCACTTCCTCCACTGGCTCCATACCACAAATTAATTACCTGGAAGGCTAGGGCTAGAATATTTGATTTCCAAATATAAAGCCTTGTAAACCATGCAGGTTATAATAATTTTTCTTCCCCGCTGGCAACTGAACTGTTTGCACCTCATTGTGTCTCTGTAGTATGTGAACTTGTCACCTGCAGAATATCTCAAAATTCAGTCAGTTTGGGAGGGGAGGGAACCCTTAAAACATGAATATTTAACAGCTATGCAAGTGTACTTGTGGTATGTTAGTGTATGTTAGGTAAGGACAATAAAGCAGCTGTCTTCTACAGATAATATTCCAGCTAAGATATCATATTTCTTCAAGGACACTTAGGTCTGAAAATCCTTTCTAGAGGGAACAGAGGGATAGCAGCAGCAAAACCAGAATCAGCAAGAAAAAGAAAAGATAGACTCTTGGATGGTTTTTAATGGCTGTTACAAGCAATGGCAAGAGAAGGCTACACAATGGTGAATTATGCAACAGCAGCTGCATCCAGCGTGAATGGGCAGCTGCAGGGTACCCATTACAGGGGCTGGTCAGCAGGCAAAGAAAAGGCAGTGGGGAAGGTCTATCAGATACCCTTTTCAAAGGTATATTGTCTAACAATGCAGCAGAGTGAGGGAGCTTTTATGCCCTGAACCGTGATGAACAGAAACCTCTCTCTCCTTCACTCTTCAGGTCTATCCAGAACTATTCTGCAGACAAGCATTTTACACTGTCAGCCTTCAAAACATTTGTTAAAAGTTGTTGTGTCGTCCTAGCACATTAGGTTCAAAGTTTGCCCTCACCACAGCCCTGAACAGCACACACATTACGCTCAGCGCTTCCCACTGCCTATCCCCTTTGCTCTTCCTTCTGCTTCCTTCACGTACACCCAATTTTTTTGTCTTTCCTTTTCTAACTAAAACAGGCTTCCAATTAATGTTTGCCTTTAGGATGGTGTACCTTCCACAGTGTGGAGCAAGGCAGGGTCACAGACCTCACTTCCTTCCTTAAATTAAGTAAGTGCAATTTTAAGGGCCACACAAAGAGGACTGTCCTTGTTCCTCCCCGCCTTTGTTCATCCACGCCTAAGACTCCTACAATCCAGCCCTAAAGTAGTAAGGTGAACCCTATCTATACAGCTGAAATTAAGACAAACTTATCTTTGACACCCATGACAGCTCTGCTATAAGATATAGCCATCTTGTTCATAACTTCTGTCCCTAAATAATGTATAGTAGAAAGCTAACACACCTGCTTGTACATGCTCACTCTTTAGAGTATCTGAAATAAGAGCACCAATAGCTCGAGAAATTAGAATTCTCTAGAGATAAAAAGGTTAAGTCTTTTCATATAACGAATTAAGGTCCTATGTAATTCTTAAGCTTTTTTTATTTCAAGGGGTAGGAAAATGGTCTAGTTTTGTCAATTAAAATACTTTAAGTTAAATCCCTGCAGTGATTTTCTTTATAATGAAAAATATATTTTACCTTTATAGAGAGCAGTGAATAGCTATGATAGTTACTTTTTGCTCTCATTTTAAAGAACAATAGGTCTATTCAAGAAATGTGGTTTTGTTCTTTTTATTGAGTACTTTAGATTTGCTAGTTTTCAGTTTCCTTAGTATGATGTTTGCCCGTTCCATGGAGTAAGAAATGAATGTAAATCACCTATTCTAGTGCCACAATTTAGGGTATTTTTTTTCCTCAGATAATCTTTTAACAGCAGAGTAATAATAATATAATGCCTTTATATTGAAGATATTTCTTCCTGACCCAGTTTTTACAAAAATATAATTTATAATAGAGTGAAATATAATGTTAACCTCTACAATTTCCATGCCTCTACGCAATGCACACCTGAGGCTGGTTTTCTATTGGCAAAACCAGACTGAAACAAGAAAAAATCCATTGCAGTTCATTTCTAGAAAACATATTTAAACTGCAGGGACATGAATGTCTAAGTGCATGCCTGTCTGAGGGAAAGTCACCTTGCTCTTATCCCTGTAGAACTGTGTATTGCTAGGTTTGGCTTTATTTCTGATTTATAACCTCGTGAGTGAGACCAGAGCCATTGCAAGTTGGTGGCTTTAGAAGGGAATTAGAATAGGGATAGCAGAGCCTGATAATACCCTATCAGTTCTCCATCACACATGTGTTGTGTGACAAGGTTGTGCTGGTGTGCAGGTCACCTCTTCCCTCCCATTCAAATCATGAACGTATCCAGCCAGGTATGCATATTATTCCCAACTAAAGGCCAGCTAACAGATCTTCTTTCACTGAAGCTGTTCACAGTAGTCCACACAGCTATGCAAAAGGTCTTCTTGCAGTTTTTTCATATTAATATATTGCGAAAAATTCCTTTTTAGATTAATGATATTCCAGAGTAAAACTAGAATTTGACATTAATTTGATGGACTACACAGTCTTGGAGGCAAATTAACATTAGAGGTTCAGAAATATGAAGGACTCATTATCATTCAAATACTTAACTTGAATATGTAAATGCCACTTATCAAGGTATGATAATACCCAACTAGCTCATATGTGGACTTCCCAGGTATGAGTTAAATACAAATATATTTTTCTACATCATTAACTTCAAATCTGGCTCTAGTCTGAGTTCAAGAGTCTATACTGCCAGATCACAGTAGAAATGAATCCTTAATTCAAGTATCCTAATGCAACAGATTTTTGCAGCCAAGAAACTGGCCTATTTCTACCAAATACACTTACAATGTGACAGTGAGTGGTAAATAATCTGTAGATAACATAAAAGGATGTCCTTAATGTTGTATTATTTTAATTAAACTTGCATTAGCTATTGGCTAAAAGTTATCATCATTTCTGATTCTGAGTTCTTCACCTGAAATGACTGCTGCAATACCTTAAAGAGATGGAAGTCAAATGGACAAAATGCAAGGATTATTTTCTTGAAAACTTACAAGAATGTTTGAACTCGGTTTTAAAGCAGTATAAAAATTACTGAAAGCAATAGTTTTTGTATTTTTTCCTTGGACTAGAAGCTTTTAAGCACAGGACCTCGCTTTCTTTGCTTGCTGTCAAGGAGCCCCACGACCAGGGTGAGCTCTGTGTGGCGCCAGAGCGTGCTGTGCCTCAATGAACAGCAGAACAGGAAATCTAGCTGGAGAGGGCTATTTCCCTTAACACAGAAGCTGTTTCTGTCCAATGTGTTAGTTCAAATTCAGGCAGGGTCAGTCATTTAAGAGGATGCTTCTTACTACAGTAACTGAGGTCCAATGACATACTCAAATTCCTCTCTGAAAACTACTTGATCTTGAGTGAAATCACTCATTATCTCTATGTAAGACCTAATGACTTTCAGACTACTCATTGTATGTCTCCACTGCTCTCCTACCTTTCTTCTTCTTGTCTTCTTCTCTATCTTTTACTAATATACCTGAAGAATCTTTTCATCCATCACTTTTCTCCATCAGTAACTAATTTCTTCAATGAAGAAATAGAACCTGACCCATCTGTAATATCTACTTCTCTTATTTGTCTTACAGATGTCCTTCAGTACAAGCAGATGTCTCAATGTCCAAAGCAAACCACAATCATATCCGTAGTTCCAGCTGCCTTTTCACCACATGTAACTGAACTCTCAGACCTTCTCTCCACCTCTGCTTTCGCTCCACACTAGATAAAGAGTTAGCTTTGATCTTTTTCTCTTTTAAGTAGGTGGACATTTTTTTTACCTCATTCCCATCTATTTGAAGAATCTGTGAGAGACATAAGAGTCTTTTCTTCCTTAGAAATCTTAATCCATAAACTCACCAGCCATCTTTGTGATGAGAAGTTACATATCCTATACCTTTAATCTAAATTGAAGCTGTGGTCACTCTGCCATCTGCTAGCTTATACATCTCTAGTTCTAGACCTGTTATATGGAGATGATCCAAGTCAATACACAAATAGCTCAAATATCAGATTGCAAAATATCTTATTTCCTACTAAACCAAAATAACAGACCAATAGTACCAGGTTAGTAGCAACCAAAGAAAATGTTGTCTCTTTTCTAACTGAGCAGTGTAGCACACCTGTCCTGCTCTGAAAGACCATCTCTCACCTTAGAGTTGCTCTTACCTCAATGCTGCTGTCTAGGCTGGAAGGATTTTAAACCTCTACTCCCAGGCATCAGAATTGATTTATGCTGATTTACATCTCCTGCATGTACCTTAGCAAGCTAGTTTTTTCTGGGACTTTAAGAGGAACCACATGCTTCATTTTATCTGCAAGTCAGGTTCAATAAACTTAAGGG
>NW_010180973.1:70983-72873 GCF_000695765.1 Mesitornis unicolor
ATACCCTTTGATTGCAGTAGAGGCTACTGATCCTTGACTTAAGTTGTAGTTTCTACTGGAGACTCTCTTTCAAGCTTGTACCTAATCTTACTGCTTTATACATATGGAGGTTCAAATTCAGCCAGACAGCCAAAAAATCATTCAAGCTCTCTCTTTGGTTGCTGCAATTTTCCTCTCTAGCCTTGACAAATAACCTTTAGTACCATCATAACTTTTGGGGATACCTTGTTGTGATAATCTGCTTAGTTTATCCCTTTGAGTGCATGAGATCCTCAATGAAGTCCCTCACTTCTATTTTATATGTCAAATAAAAAATACTTCCCTTCACTTTCAAGGCCATCTTACTCTACTTCCAGCCTATTTATACCTCTCCTTCACCACTAAAATGAGTTCCTGAACAGTATGCAATTGCAATCATCTAATCTGCTGGGGACATTTTGAAACAACTAATTTTATGCTTTCTCACAGGAACAGCAAAGTTTTCTCTCCTCTTCCCATAAAGATATCTGAGAGTCTTTCATCAAAGTTCTCCTTTGCTGGGATGACTCCAGGAGTGAGATGTGTGGCTGGACCTCACTTAGTGTTGTCTTGCAGTTGGACTGTGAGGTCTCTGGGGCAGATAGGCTATGCTTCAGAGGCAGGGAGAAAGGACTCTTCACATAGTGCAGTCATAGTTAGTCATTGTTCCTAATTGCTTTGATAACACAAATCATTATTCACAATAACAGCTGCAGTAGCAGTAAAGAGTTACAGCTGTCTAATTTATCTAACAGGTTAAAGACAAGTTGTTTTCAATAAGGCTTTTCCAGTTGTGGAATTTATCATTAGTCATCACATCCTGAGTTTTTGGCTGGTCTGGTCGCATAACAGAACCATTTGATCTGCTGGGCTTTAGAAACCAAGGCATGTTGATAGGATGGCTTTATACTCAGGCTGCTTAACAGGTTATGGAAAGTCAGTCTCGTTTGCATATTTTCATCTTTAATGTTTGAAACATCCATAAGTGACTCAACCTTGGCTAGATGAGTCATTTTGCACTTCAAAGGAAAATGGAAATTATTTAAATGGAAGTAAAACCTTTTTCTTTTTCCCTGAGATACAATGAATGCCATATATGATGCCTCAAACATTTCAGGAAAACTTGGGCAAAAATCTTACAAAGTTTAAAAAATGTACACCAAAGCATAAATGTGCTAAATGTAAAGCCACTCCAGTTTTCAATGTTGGCATTCAATCTTTGTTACTAGTTTTTCATTGCTAGTCTAGAAATTTCCATATTAAGTTTTACATAAGAACATGAAAAGGTTCTACACTGAAATACTGAATTATTATATATGATATAGAAATTGGAAATTCACTTTGCATTTCTTCTTACAGTGTAAATAGAATTTAATGTTCTTTTGCCATCACTGGAGCATTTGATTTTACAGTAAAACAAAACAAAAAAGGTTTTTGCCAGTATTCTTGAAATGTGATGTTCATATAACCTGCTGGGGAAAAAAAAGTCAGTGATGTCAAAGTAGTACAATGTCAGTGTACTGTCAGTTAGTAGTGTTTTCTTTCTCTTTTCTGGCTGCTCACTCTCCAACCTTTTTCATCTCATAAGAGGGCTCAGAACTACCCATATAAGTTCTTACCCCATGGTGGACACTGCAGATGATGTTGGTGCTCAGGTCTCACATCTCTCTTGGAAGCCATCACCTCCCCTTACTCATTCCTCCCACAGGACCCACAGGTCCTCACTGTCTCTGCATGTGAGAATGACTGGAAGCAGTGAGCTCTGATTTCTGGTTTTTTTTAATAAAATTGGAGTAAAGCCGCAAGCTAGCAAAGTCTATAAGCTATCACCCTGACTGCAACCCAGAATACCTCCAAACATCCCACTCTTTC
>NW_010180973.1:72904-116605 GCF_000695765.1 Mesitornis unicolor
TGTTGCTCCCTAAAAATGAATTCTTCTTGGCTCAGAGATAATATGTCACCTGCTTCCCCCATCTCTAGAGACTCACCACGCTACAAACCCAGGAAAGCAACTGTGACTGGTGTTCACACAGGCTAAGCCTGATTTAGGCCTGATTTAGCCTCCTTCTCACAGTTGCATCTGTTGTTGTGAACAAGAGTATCTGCCACGGTCTGTTTGGGTCTCTTAAATTTACTAGACAACATATTCTGTGAAAACAAATACTGAATACATACATTGTGAAGAAATAGTTTCTTATTGTTTAGAGAGAAGACTGCTGCCTGACAGTACTTTGAGTCAGTAAGTTATAATTTACATTGCATTTCTGCTCATTTTGGCAAACAGAGCAGCAGTCTGAAAAGCAACAATTAAAGCAACAACATGATGAAAAATATTATCCACTTTAGATCTACTTAAACTTGTCACATTCAGTAAACATAAGATAGAAAGAACAGCTAGGAAATGTAAATAGCTCTGCAGTAAATTTATATTAGCCCAAACAGCTATTTCGAATGAGATCAGTAGGGTGCATTTTCCATTTAAGAGAGTCATCCAGACTTAACAGAAGGCATTATGCACATATTGGATCCTTCAAAGAAGAACATCATATAGTTGGCAGGCAATTTAAACAAATACTAGGTTGTCAGAGAGTTCTTGTAACTGCATGGCAGATACTTATTGTAAAGTAAGGATCACTCTAGTTCACATTGTTTGTACTTGATTTGATATTAGTGTTTTTAATACCCAAGTAGCACTGAAATACAGACTGAAGGGTATATCTAGTCCTTATCTACATAAGCATCTGTGTCATTTTTTGGGCTAGGAAATATGCCACCACTTCAGTTCTGTTGTGGTCAAACAAAAGGCTTGGTACTGTTAATGCATATAAAATTAAGCTGTGGCTAACAATCAATAATAAACATGGAAAGTCACAATATTCACCCTCATGCTAGTGTAAATTTGGAATAGCTTCACTGGTTTAAGTGCATGACTCAAACTTACACCAGTAGAAAGGGAAGCTGAATGCAGTCCTGGTCTTACCATAAGTAAATGAAGAATCTGTTATGTACCTTCTCTTTACCATAAAGCATTCCCAAATGATACCTCCTGGGCTCTAAAAAAAGAAAAAAAGATAATGTAATCTGTCCACTTTCCTTTCATAGCTGGGCCATATGCTGCCACTGCCCCCTCCTCTATGGCTTCAGAGGGTTGCAGGCAGTGAGAATAGCTTTATTAAGGAATGCAAAGTGGAATAAGAACATGGAGAGGCAGGAAAAGGTGATCACCTCTGATGTAGCAGAGTAGAAGAACAGAAGTCAAAGGAGGTGTTCAGGAAGAAGAAATGCACTGTTTGTATCTGGGGACATGTGTTCTTCCTCTTTGTTTAATCCCACACGTGCCATGTGTGTGTGGTGGGGGGAGAAGTTAGGAGGAAGGGTTCTGCTGGGACAGAGGGCTGCGGGAGAGGATGAGCAGTGGGGATATGCCCTGGGGCTGGATGCTGGAGTTTCCAGCCTCTGGACACCCAAAGAAAATCTCAAGAGCAGATATGTAAAATTCATTTTAGCATGTATAGCTCAGTAGTTTAGGAAGGCACTTTCACAAGTTGTCCTCTGGGGCTCTGCAGATCTTCCCTCTGTAGGGACAGCTGCAAACAAACTCTGCTCCTTTATCTTACTACAGCCCCCACTGAGTACCTTTATATTTGAAGAGTTGTCTAACCGTGTTTAATCCCATTTTTGCATTAAACAGAGGAGTGAAAAGTGATGTGAAATGTGTTTCCACAGGAATTTCCACAGTGAGGGAGTGATCATCGCTGCATAGCTCTCTTTTCGTGCTTTGTTAACTGCTATTTATATTCTATAAATAACATCTCATGCTCTGCCCCTTTCCTACAATGCCACCTCTTTACTGGGAAACCTAAAGCCCCATCAGTCCTTTAACTCCCTTTTTACTTGGAATCCAAAGTAAATAGCATTGCATTGAGCAAGATTGTTTGAAAGATTAGGTTACTCAATTAGAAGGACTTATTTTACCTTACCAACTTCCTTATAAACATATTCATTTGAATTTTCAGGGACAGAAGTCCATTCTCCTAACAGGCGTGGGCCAGGCTCCATACCATCTGACATTTCTTTATGTGGTTTGTCTTAACCAAAATTGAAAGCTTATTTTGTCAAGTCAAGAGCTAGCGTCAGCGCAGATGTAGGCCACCATGGAAAGCTTGAAAAACCTAGGTCTCTCAACATCAGCTGTGGTTCCACTGATGACATGGTCTACATAAATGGCAAGAGTGGATGCTGTTGCTATTCAGAGAGGTAATAGATAAGTATTGCTACTCAGAGGCTAAGATACTAATAATTTCTGGAGAACAGTTGACACAAGCATCACAAGGTCACTTACTAACTTTCTTCCTGGGAGTTGGCCATAATGTCCTGTAAACCACAGTGTTCAAAGCTCTAGACAGCTCTGAGCTGCACAGTATTGTGGATCCAGAGCTTCCTACACTAGTTAGGACTCCTAATGGTGTTAGGAAGAGTTCCTTTATAGGTCTCATAGATTTATAGATTTCAAGGTCAACAGGAATCACTGCGGTGCTATCATCTGACTTCCTGTGTAACGCGGGCTACTGGCCTCCCCTGAACTAATTAACTGCAGTAAGTGGCAGTAACAGAATCTCTGTTTGCACAGTTAGCAGTCAATAAATAATAAAATGCAATACTTACAGTGGATGAGGAGAAGTGAGAGTCTCATGGCTGCAGGAGCCAGCAAACCTGAGCTCTGTACCCCTTGCTGCTGTGACCTTCGTATGTGCTCACCACATGCAGTCAGGGCCTTCATTTCCCTCTGCTGCACGTTGCTGCAGTGCCTCACTCTGTCACAGCACTCCTGCACTCCTGCAAAGTGCATTTCAGACTTCAGAAAGAAGATGCTATGGAGGCTCAGAGCAGTCATTTCAGATGGTGTACCTTTCAGTGTAAACTAAACTCGTTCAATTAGCTTCCAGTTGGAGATCTGAAACCTCAGAAAGAAACTATATATTTTGATTTAAATGATGACACTTTCTAGTCGTTTGTATATTAAATGTAAATACCTAGTTCTAGTTAAGGGTATTTTTCCTGTTCAAATAAGGATTGTGCATTCAAATTTGCTTTTAACTTTTGTTTTTCCTGATTCCTTTACTTTAACCTAATAGCACTAATCCACTGGCCTTTATTTTTGACAATGTACATCATATCTAGTCAAGAAACCATTGGAAAGGACAGAGTAATATTTTACAATGCAGTGCCAAAGTATTCGCAAAGGCTTCAGTGTCAGTTTTAATGTGAAATGTGCTATCCTTTGCCCGGAGATTTGACCCTCATAAGAACTAGCTACATACAGGTCTTATATTGTTGTGTGAAAAAGGGACTGAATATATCCAAGCAAGAGAATATCCTTAATAACCACATTTATCTTCTGTTTACTAACAAAACTGGCAAGAATCAGCAGGAGTGCTGTGTCTCCCATGGTCCCACCTAGTCACAGGATCACGGAATCACAGAATATTAGAAGTTGGAAGGGACCTGGAATGATCATCCAGTCCAACCCCCTGCCAGAGCAGGATCACCTAGACTAGGTCACACAGGAACACGTCCAGGCGGGTTTTGAATGTCTCCAGAGAAGGAGACTCCACAACCTCTCTGGGCAGCCTGTTCCAGTGCTCTGTCACCCTCACAGTGAAAAAGTTTTTCTTCATATTCAGATGGAACCTCCTATGCTCCAGCTTGCACCCATTGCCCCTTGTCCTGTCATTGTCTGTCACTGAGAAGAGCTTAGCTCCTTCCTCCTGGCACTAGCCCAAAGGTCTGAAACTGCATGAATGTGTTATGGTGCATCTGGGAAAGAAAAGACAGAGAAAGAGATAGAAGAGAAAGAGAATGAAAAATAGAAAATAAAAGAAAATCTTCTTGCATTACCAACCAGCCTAATAGTGAAACAAAGCTTGCCTTTGCATCCCAAAAAAACCCAACACATTTTGTTTTGTCAATCAAGTAAACACTATCTGTTTTCAGTCTTGACTGGCATTGATACACTACTGCTGCTCCAGTATTTAACTATCCTGGACCTGCTAATAAGAAATATTTTTGAAATTTTGGTCATAAAGATTTGTAGTAGATTTCTTAGCCAATGAAAGAGTTTTGCATAATGGCCATCTATATGTGAGAGGCATCCGCTTTACTCAACTTTGAAAGGGAAATCAGTGGACATCATATCAACACAGCAAAGAAAAAAAGATACATGACTCTCAAGGGAGCACTCACATGCTTAAAGGTAAGCATTTGTATAATGTTTGCATAATCAGAAGCTTACAATTATTTTAGGGTTAAGATAGGTCACCCATTCAAGCTCAAGTTCACCTGTCACAGGGGAAAGCCAATTTTGCATGTTAATTTTAGGATAGCAGAGTTCTCTATGATAACATGTAAATTTTTGATTATTCACATAAACAACTTTTTTAAAAATTGCAGTTGATTTTGCGTTTTCTGTTCATGACCTGTTTTATCAGTTCATTCTTGCATTCCACCTCCCACTCAGAAACAGCAGGCTTTCTGTATTTTTTTGTACCAAAAGTCCACTTAGGCCACCATAGAGTCTTTAATGGTGTCAGTTGCAGCAGGGAAAGGTATATCATAGAAGTTACAGGAAGCAATCCATCCCTTAGTACATTTTTGTAATTTACAAGAATTAACATCTTAGGAGTTTCCAAAGTCTGTGGTTAAACATGAACAATCGTACTGATGGACCTATCCTCTTGGAATTTGTCTGGTCCCTTTGTGAGCTGGTTCAGGTCTTTGGTCTTCTCAACATCCTATCCCAATGAGTTCCGTAATTTAACTATCTGCTAGGTCAAAACATTCCTCCTTTGATTTTCTTTAAACACAGTGCCTAATAACTGCATTGAGTGCTTTGTTATTATAGAACAGAATCATCCTCTGTTTACCTTCTCAATACCATTTGTTAATCTTACAGACCTCTATCAGACTCCTATCACATTATGTTGGAAATCAGAGACAACTCTTTTACCAGAAGAATCCTACCCTACTGTCCCTCTCACTACATGGCTGTTGGTGTATATCCTTAAACCACCTTAGTGTTCTGGTTTGAGCTAAATAGAACTAATTTTCTATTTAGTGATTTTACTTTTCAGCTCAGTCTCTTTTAAGTAAGTGAACTTGCTGCAGAGGCCAAGGCCTGAGCAGAACCCTGCTAGTTTCTGCATCCTGCTCCCACCTGCTGCTGAGTTTGGTCTGGGACTTTTTCTAGTGCCCGGCTCCGCAGAGCCTCTGGCGACGTATTCGTCATTGGAGGAAGGATGGGAGGAGGATTTTATACTGGTTTTATATATATTTGTACATATCTGTATATATATTATTATTTTCCTATTTACAATATTATCCTGTAGTATTAGTATTACTGTTTCATTAAATCTGTTAGTTTTATTTTTCCAACCCGTAAAGTCTCTCTCCCTTATTCTCTTTTCTCTTCTCTTCTGGGGAGGGGAAAGGGGTTAATAGAGAGCGTCTGTCCAGGGTTTAGTGGCCAGCCCAACCCTAAACCACAACACCTAGTCTAGTTAAATAGAGTGCCAGGATGCAGAGAGTATTCACAGAATCACAGAATCACAGAATCAGTTGGTTAGAAAAGACCTCTGAGATCATCATGTCCAACCGTTCCTGTCTACCCACTAAACCATATCTGTAAGTACCTCATCTACCTGCTTTTTAAATACATCCAGGGATGGTGACTCCACCACCTCCCTGGACAGCCTGTTCCAGCTTCTGAAGACCCTCTCAGTAAAGAACTTCTTCCTTATCTCTAACCTGAACCTCCCTTGGCACAGCTTGGTGCCATTTCCCCTTGTTCTATCCCCCATCACCTGGGAGAAAAGACCAGCACCCACCTCTCTACAACCTCCCTTTAGGCAGTTGTAGGTGGTGATGAGGTCTCCCCTCAGCCTTCTCTTCTCCAGGCTAAACAACACCAGTTCCCTTAGCCGCTCCTCATAAGGTTTGTTCTCCAGACCCCTCACCATCCTTGTGGCTCTTCTCTGAACACGCTCCAGAATGTCAACATCCCTCTTATAGTGAGAGGCCCAGAACTGAACACAGTACTCAAGGTGCAACCTCACCAGTGTCAAGTACAGGGGGATAATCACCTCCTTGGACCCTATTCAAATGATTGGAGCATCAGGATTTGGCATAGTTGTGTTTCCTGTTTCTAATTCTTTCTCCATAGTTGCTAAGGTTATATGGCACTAAGACCAGGCCTGGGCACTAACCTGGTCTATTCATCTAGCAAAGGATGACTTCCAGACTTCTTTCTTGACTGGTCAAACCTAATTTAGAGCTTTCATATGGACCATTGGGGTTATCTGTTTGGATATGGAGAATCTTTGTAATGTTTTTATCAGCCTTGCAACCAGACATAGAACTATGATTAAGGATTATCACTGTAGGAACTGGGATCACAACTGAAGAAGGAAAGAAAGGAAAAATACTTAAGCAGAGAGGATATATGATAGTTACCTCTTTGATCTGCTGTTTCTGAGGCCTAAGATGAAGCAGCATCTTGAAGACATTTCAAGATATCAGAATGGGTCTAAATTACAGGACTGTCCCAGTCACTTTGCCATGTCATACTATTGAGGTCTTTTTCCTGCAAAGCACACATGCTTGAGCTTGCATAGTCAAACTCTGTTGACTTTTGGGACACAGGACAAGCCTACTTTCTTCCTTTGTAATTTGTGGTTTTCTGGGAAGCTGAGAGCAGTTTGAACTGTAGGAATGAGGAGTAGTGGTGGGTTGCCTGCTGTATTTTGTAATGCTGATATTGGTTACTCGAATCTGGATTTTTATGATTTTTTTTCATGTTCATATGGGACAATATTTGAAAATATCTATATAACTTCCAACCTCACAGAGGCTATTCTTTCAGGCTAAAACGTAGGAATAAACAGATAAACAGAATCTAGCGTGCCACATCCCTCCCTTCCTCGACACCTGCAGCTGGAGTCAGCAAACACCACACCAAGTACCAGGCCATGCTGACCACCCTGCTGCCACCAGAGCCACCATGTTGCTTCAGGACATGTGCCAACAGAACTGGCATCAGGCACCATTAACCATTTCTGCTCTGCCATATCCCCGAGGGATTCCTAACAGAGTCCAAAAGTACAGCACTTCAGAAATACATTGGCATGGCAAGGAATGCAAAGTCTTTCCTTGCTTGAACACTTAATCTATTATCTAAAAGTTCCATGTTAAAAAGAAATATTTGTCTTGAAGGAAAAACATCTTACCATTCCTCATCTGTTTTTACAAATCTGCGCTTACTCTGGCAAAGATATCCACTGTCATTTTAAATGAAAACTGACTGAATGTTACATCAGTTTAAAATTAACTCATACTGCAGTTAGAATTTATTGTAAGGCAGCTGGTTTTTATTCCTGTTTTTTGAAGAGAACATATGGATTATGACAGAACCTCTTAAATATCTCTAGAGTGTATCTGGAAAGCTGTGTCACTTTACTCTGAGCTGCATCATTGAATTTCTCTCTGAACATCTTAGCGTCCTGTAGGCTCCCATCAAGTTACAAGAAGATAGAAACCAGAAAAGCCTCTCTTAGGCAAGCTTGAAAATATAGCTGAGTGAATGGCAGAGTTTCCTTGCTAATTCTTTGTCCTACTTGCATGGGTGACATTTGAAATTAGTCCAGGCTGTTCTTTCTATTGCCCCAGTTAATACAGACGAAATGTGCACAGTTGAATGTGTGAACTGGGGATCATCGACTTTTCACCTCACCTCTGCATTATCTGGTACAACGGATAACCTGCTATACAACAGTATCTTTTGTAGAGACTAATGGCCTGGTCTACAAATGCTTTTACTAGATTACTTGCTATTCCTAAAGTGTATGGCAAATATATTTCTGTCACCTTGTTCATTTTATTGTGTTATGGTAGCAGTGTTTTCATATTCAGCAAAGTGAGAGAGCATTAAGACAGAACACAGCTGTCAGCCTGCGCCTGAAACTACCTCCAGCAGTTTCAGCACAAGAGTGAGTGAAAATTTTATAGCTTGCTCAATGGAAGCTGGATGGGTGATTTCTGGGCAGGATGAGTGCAATTACCTGACTGGGAATTTGTGAAGGAAAGTGTGGTTGGTGCCTCTCCTCTCCAGAAAAGTGCATGGGATCTTTAGCAACTACAGTGGTCAAGATTTCAGGGTTTAGTTTAATTACTGGGGGACGCTCTGTATCCTTAACACAGGGGGAAAAGGAGAAGTAGAGTTTGGTGTGTAGAGTGTATTTGTGTTTTAAATGCCATTTGATAGCCTTTAAAAGCTTTGTGCTGGAGGAGCTCAGATGCTTTCTTGTTTAGAAAACTTATGAAGCAGAAATTCTGTTGAAAGAAATTTTGCTGGAATACATTAAGGTCTTTCATTTGTTGGCAGCTGACATTAAGAAAGTTACTGGTCTTTACAAAGAAGAAAATGTAATCTTTCACTTTTATTAAATTGCAGAATTCATCTTGTTGCACTGTTGCAAACTTCTCAAGTGTTTCAGCCAGTTTTTATTTATAGTATACTTTGTGTTACCTCCTGTTAATTAACATATTGATTCTGTAAACACAGTGCTGCTGAGAGTTTCCGCTGCTCTTCTTGCCTGTGCATTTTAAACGTGATGTCTGCTGACATTAAAGACAAATATTCATTATTATGAACTATATCATTTTTCACTCTTAACAATTTATAGAATCCTTAGTGTATAAAAGAAAAAAACCCCACATTTTTACTGTTATGTTTCAAGTTATTTGCAAAACTGAGAGTAAAAAACATTTTCAGAGTTAACAACTTGAGCACTTTTATGCTGTGTGTTTTCAACAATACATCATTTCTGAAGGAAATAAAGCAGCTTTCCAGCACTGACTTTTAGGATGCTGATAGCAGAACAAATCATCAATTCACCTTAATAAAAGAGATGGTTAGAGAAATGTTAAGAAGTCAGAAGGAAATCAGACAATTTGAATACATTAAGCTTCTCTGAAGGTGAAGCATTAGTGAAAGATTTCATCACTCTGACCTATCAACCAGCACTTTTAGCAGTGATTACACGTTTGTGACTTAAACTGGAGACATAAATCAGACTGCTACTGACAAATCCAATTAATTTTGTGATCACAGAAAAACAGCATGCCTTTCTGGAACAATTTGCACTTGCAAACAGAAAGGCAGAGAACCAACATGTCTGGAAACTTGCAAATGTAGCAACAAGCTTTTGAAGATCTAAAAAGTGGAAATGTTTCTTAAATTAGCATGCATAATAGCTGAAGAGAAAGCTTTCCAAGGAAAAAATAAAACTATTGTAGGAATTATAGTCTAGGAAACTGGTGTGCTAAAAAGACATAAGGGTCCAGTGTACTAACCTATAGTCAGAGGAACTTCTGTGGTGGGATGAGGTCTCTAAATTACACTACTCACTTCTAAGGTAGTACAGTTCAGAGTACTGATCATATTGTTTCAATATTTAACTGTGGTGAAAATAACTTTTTTTGTTATGTCTGCATAGGAAGCCCACTTTCTGCAGAGATTCCAAAAGTCAGTTTTATCCTTAAAATATTTCCTACTGAGCATTTTTTTCTCAGATGTCAGTGCTTCAGCAGTTTGAATGAAGGCCCAACAGGCCAAGTTTCACCATGAATATGGCAGTTGATGGTCTCCTCCCTACATGATCAGGCATTGGAAAAGCATCGAAACATCTACAATTATAAATCTTATTGCCTTTTTTGGAGGGGCAAGGGGAGCACTACATGAGATACAAACCAATAAAGGGGCAGCTTCACTTTGCACTTTGCAGTACTGCAAATATATTTTGTGTTGTCCAGAGTAGAACACCTGTTCTCCCACCACCTTCTTCAATACCAAACCACCTTCCTTTCAGATTAGTCCAACTGGAGTGGAAAGACAACACTCTGTATTCAAAAAAGTAACAGATTTTTGGAGTTTTGTTTTCAATAAATCCAAAAGAGCTGAAATATTTTAGTAGGACACCATCAAGTAATCCAACCACCAAATGCATCTCCAATCCAAGATCACTCAGGCTTTTTGTAGTCACAGCTCCCCATGTTCCCTCATCCATGAGCAGAGTGTTCTCACTGAGCGAGGGTGAAGGCAACTTCAGAAACACAGGAGAAAAAACATAGCACTGCTCTCCTAAACTGTCTTTGGACGAGTGAGAAACAGGGGGTTTGAAAACCTCATAGAATCATAGCAACCTCCTTTGCTTCATCCAGAAAGTCACATATGTTCAGTCATAATCTTTCCCAGTCTTTGCAACTTGGCTTCCATAAGTCTTCTAGTTTATAAGAATGTAAGACAGAAATAGCATGAATTTTTGTTGTTCTCTCTGTGGGTGTCTGCATGTCTACTGAATTTAGTGGTCCCTTCCCCATTGCAGCTCCAGGGCTATAGTCAAGTATTTTCCTAATTGGACAGTGTGTTTATTAGATGCAGTCTGTCTCCCTGACTGTCTTCCCTACATGTAGATTATTGTGGATCTCAGGAATAGTGGCTGTGAATGGGGAAAACAGACATTTTGCTTGCAGACTAAGTTACGCAAATTCTTCTCTTTTTTTAAGCACAGTGAATGTTTAAAAACTGTATCAATAGGCCTCTTAGGAGTTTTTGTCTCAATCCAATGTTAAGCGTAGCTGTTGTACTTGCTAATTCTCAGGGCAAAATCTCATTTGTTCCACAAGACTCTTTTTCTTGTTTGACATGTGTTCTCCAGTGGGAATTCCATCACCCTTTGATTTAATTCTTCCAGATGTTTCATGCATCCTATTATGAGCCTCTTCAAAGAAAGAATAGTCACTGGTCTAGAAAGCAGTTGCATTTTCATTGTTCCAGGGAAGGTAATAATTTTATGCTAGGAAACAGGAGCAAAAAAGTGTATGGGTAGTTGAACATATATGTGTCTATATGTATATATATAAATCAGTAATAAAGAACTCCCTAAAATCTTGTCAGTTAAGCCCTATGGAAATATACTACATTTAAGCAGTAAATACATACATAAAAAATACATTCTATCTGAAGGTAACAGTATCCTTGGGAATGGAAGATTTAGGGCTTTTAACTTCTCCCCTTTCCACATAATGATTTGCTTTGTGTTTATAAAGGGGTGTTGTTACAAAGAAGGGTAGTTTATTGCACCTGAAAGCCATAATGCTTTCATGAAAGACTGTAACAAAATAGACACTTGTAGAACAGATTTTAAATTTCAGCATTTAAAGAGTTGTTGCACTTCAAATAAGAAAAGTCAAAAGCATGGTTGAATCTTTGTTCTCACTCAGAAGTTGAAGGTTGCTCCTATAATAATTATTTGGTGAATGTTTCCATATTGGCTATTTGTATCACTTAATGTCGGCAAATTCACTGCACATATCATTCCTCTTCTAGCACAATGCTTTTTCATCACTGCCATAAAACTATTGTTTAGGGATCATTACCTTTTCCTAATTCATTCTTGACCTCTAGGCTTGGGAGGAAGGGTTAATTAGCTACTTTTTCAAAGAATTTTTGACATAATGTTGTGTCTTTCCTGTTCCTTCAAATAGAACTCACAGCTTCATTCCTTCTCCTAAATGTTTATAGAGTGCAACCAGTTAATAACCCATCATAATTCACTCGCCCACACAAGCTCAAATCATTGGGCTATTGCTTGTTTATTTTTCAGAATCTTCTTCAGTTCAAGCTACTCATCCTCTTGGGAATCCTGGAAAGGCATAAATGTTCTCAGCAAATACCAAAATTTCTGCTCAAATTTTATGGTATGACAAACAGTCTGAAAATACCATTTTTCTTTTCTTTCATCTTAAAAAAGCCAAACAGGGTAGATATTCGATATCATAAACTTTCCAGTTTTAGCCCTATGTTTCCAATAATGTCTCCAGACTATAATAGGGCAGATTTTGCTGTCCTGGAGTTTCACCAATAAATCAGGTGAAATTGCACTGATTGCACAAGATTACAATTAGTCTTTGGTCAGCAGTCCTCATGACCTGATTACTCTAAAAGTAGAAAATGCTTCCTTCACTTATACAGTCTACTGTGAGAGGGACCTAACTTTAAATTACTGTAGAAAGGACATGCTTGAACAGCTGTGCTCAGCCTCCATGCTGCTATCTATGGGCCCCCCAGATCCTGTCCCCTGAGGTATGAGGAGCACTCACTAGAGCAGAAGAGCTGAGAACTCTGAATACGAATACCCCACACTGGAAAAACAACCCTCAAACCCAAAGCACAGGTGGAAGCACACTGGTTAGGCCCACCACAAACTTTGTCACTTTAGTGCCATAATTGTGTTGAAAATTGGACTTGATCGTTTTTGCTATAAGTAATTTAAGTTACATTTACCAAAATTTCTGTGAGATTCATGTTATGAATACTGATGTTCCTGAAATCTATTAGACGTGCCAGGCGTATATGTGTCCCTGTAGCAACACAGCAAAAAGAAGAAGCATTTGGATTTACCTACCTTGGAAGAGCCTTCCAAAACCAGCAGCTGGACACAGCATCTTCAGACAGCCACATCTGAAATAATGTGCCCAGGTTCTCACAGCAACTTCAGTAGCAACTAAACCTACAAGTATGAGCATTTATTTCACCTGTTAAAGATCATAGTCACTGATAGTAAGACCTGGAGCTTCTTTGCCCTTACAGACTCTTTTGTAGCACAAAAAAATTGCAAACCCTTTAGAAAACCTGAATCCACACTGTGTCCCAGCAATAAGTCAAGGTTTTGGTTTGACAATTATTGACTGAGGTACAGGAGGAGATGACTGAAACCTTCCATATGTAACTGGCAGTTAGGTTGCTATGGATTGTTAGGTTCATAAAAACAACTAGATTACAATCTGTAATTACTTACACGTGGCAATAGAGACCTCTTTAGTCTCCAAAACTAGAACATAATGCAATCCAAAGGCTACAGGTGGGAGTAAAATTACTTTTTAAGTGTGTAATTGCTCTCTGAAGCAAAATAATTCCTTATGGTCCTTGTCACTTGAAGCCTTTCAGCTGAACATCTTTCTTCTTCAGTGGCAAGTTACTGAGTTTGATAATGTTCACTAATCTGGGTGCTGATCTAATCGCTGTCAATAACGGTGATATAAGGGAGAGCAATTCTTTAACAGAAAAGAATGAAATCCCATGACCTGGAGGGAGCTGCCAATTAGGCTGAGGTAATACATTAGTTCCTTCTGAATGTGAAATTTACGTATGTAACCCATATTCCCATTGACTTATCTGAAGCCAAGTTTACCCCCTGAGTCTTTAAAAATGTGACCTATGTTCACTGTATACATGTCTTTCTATGAGTGTGTTTATATCCTCATGTTGAAGGAGGGGTAAGACATTCATTAGTGTGAAGTAACGTCACTTTTCAATTCTGATGTTTTTATCTCTGTTCTGAAATGTGAATGTTGATATGTCAGTGATTAGCGATGGTGTTACTGTGGTGATCCAAGTGTATTGTTGGGGCACAATCTGTAATTAATCCTCCTTGTTAACCTTGCTTCACATTCACCCTTCATGTCTTGCAACTAACAGTGCTGTTATTAATTAGCTTGTAGGAAATTAATGTGATACACCCCAAAGAGATATTTTGGTTTTATATTAACTATCATGTATTTCTTCTTTTGGCAGTATCTGCTTGTTTCCTGTGTCCCATTTTCCGCCTGTTCTGAAGAAATAAGCACTTTTCCCAGAACCCCAGTACTTCTGAATGATTTGAAATACAATTACTTGCAGCTTAATAGTGTCCTGAGGGCCAGAATGTGTTGGGGTGCCATTTTGCCAGAATATAAACTTTTTAAAAAGAAGTTATAGCTTAAATATGGAGTGAGTATAACGCTCACTGATAGGACAAGAGGGGAGGGAGGAACACCTAGGAGGAGAATATTCCTAGGTGGAAAAGGTTGTATCTGCCGCATGAAAGGATGGTTTCTTTCGTGAGGATCAGTAGATCAGTAGCAGTCAGCCCCAGTCATCATCCATCTTGTGTACTCAAGTCAGTAACTACTGCTTGCTTCATCTGTATTAGCAGTTTTACTCTGGCTCAGAAAGAGGTGAGATGACCCAGTGTGAACTGACTAGGGGGTAAAATGAGTGACACAAGGATTCAGCAGTAATTCTGCATTTCCTTGATTTTGTCAGTATAAAGTTGACCTCTTAACGTTAATGTAGATTTTGTCATTTATTTTTTATGCTTGGTGTACCTACCTTAATACAGGGACAGCAGTTCATGCTGAGTGTTTTATATATAATTTATATCCAATACTAAAACCCTTTGTACTGCTTTAAGGGGTTATAAATTCACTGCAGCCTAGCAGATACGTTAATCCAAAACTCCTGGCCTACACATTTTACTTGATGTGGATTGCCTATGATTTTCCACCCTAGACATTTTGCCAGCAATATATATAAAAAAAAGAGTCACAGAATGTATCCATAAGCAATAACAAAGGCTAACATCCAGGGAATATTCACAACTTCAATAATAATTATCCACCAAAGTTTGGATCAGATATTCATTGTTCACATTATTTTATTATCCATGAAGCAGTGCTATTTCCAAGACTTGTACAACATCCAAAGATGTGGTTCTAAAGAAGCGTAACACCACTATATCCCATTTTATTGCACTTCATCATATCAGTTAACATACTGAGAGTTCTGTTATATTTTCTCTTGTTCGTTTACACTTTTGCTAAGATGAGATAAACCTGCTATTGTGACACATAAAAGTCATCCTAGGGGTATTCCATTGTATTTTGTGAAATTAATGCTATAAAATACAGAATCAGAGAATGGTAGGGGTTGGAAGGGACCTCTGAAGATCATCCAGTCCAACCCTCCTGCTAGAGCAGGGTCATCTAGAGAAGATCATACAGGAACACTTCCAGGCGGGCTTTGAATGTCTCCAGAGAAGGAGACTCCACAACCTCTCTGGGCAGTCTCTTTCAGTGCTCTGCTACCCTCACAATAAATAAGTTTTTTCTTATGTTTAAGTCGAACCTCCTGTGTTTTAGTTTGTGACAATTGCCCCTTGTCCTGTCACTGGGTACAATCGAGAAAAGTCTGGTCCCATCCTCCTGACACCCGCCCTTTAGATGTTTGTATATCACACACCAATGTGTGTGTATTGAAAATTGCATTTCTGTCAAGTTACAAAGAAGAGGGGAAAAGGGCTGCGCCTTTGGAACCCATTGGTGTTCCACCATTTACCAGTACAGAAACAGCCCTTTGATCATCTCAATGGTGCTTTCTTTTCATACAGTCTCCATTCTTGAGGTCTCTACAATGGAGCCCCATCATGGAGAATTTTCCAGGTGGAGACACAGTTGTGTTGCAGACCTGACATGGAAGTAGAGAGGCAAAGTGGCAGATCTCAGATGTAGACTGGGGAAGGAGCAATGAAAGATCTGGGAAACTAAGTTGCGTGTAACCATTTTGGTTACATTAAGACTCTCCTTTTGTAGCAGGAGCTGGAGAAGACCTCCTGCTGCTCTAGCTCCTGCTGTGTCTGGATGGATGAGGATCAGAATGCTGTTAGTAAATCTCTGGGTCTCAGTGCTGCATAGGATCATGGCCTCTCTGGGTCCTCAGGGATGGCTTGCTCCCTACTAAAAAACCAGGGGCATCCATTCTGTACCACAGACCCAGCTTTTGTCTTCTGGAGAGGGAAAAATAATGAATCCAAGAAAACTGCAAGGGAAATTCAGGAAGCCAGAGCATCATTATTGATGTTATAGTTTCTTATGAAAGGCTGCAAGGGATCTTTAAGGTTTAAAATAAGCTGTCAGAGCTTCGGTTTTACATTCAAATAAAATAAAACAAAAATTAAATGAAAAGGGGATTTCCTTATGGACACAGCTTCTCCCAAAACCACACGGGAGCTTTGATTAAACACAGAGCTGAAACAAAGTGTACTGTATTATGTACAACATTTCCAACAGTTCTCAAACTTCCCTTGGCAACCTTTCATCCAGGTGCTTACCAAACCAAACACACCTTTATTTCATTCACTCTCACAGACTTTCAGTCCATCATGTTAAGAAATATATAAATCTACTGTGTAAGTGGTATGGAAACATGTCCAATGAGCTAGGTACTGTGCCTTGTAGTAATACGTACATGGAAAAGCTGTCATCCCACGTAGGGTTAAAATAATACTGCCTTGTTTGCCAGGGAAATTGTATGTTTGTTTTCCTGAAGGGGAGCACAATTGTTCAGGCTGTGGTAAACTGAGTCAAAATAGATTTCAGCAAAGAGTTACATTTCATTGAATTATTTGTGACGGCTTTGATTAATCGCAGATGTGCTAATCAGATTTTTTCAAGTTCTTATTAACTACAGTACCTTTTTTTTTTTTCCAGGACCTGATTTTAATTCTTTGCCAGCGATAATGTAAACCTGACCCAAAGGCTGGCTTTGCTCCAGCCTTGGCAGCTTGCAGTCACCACACAAAGGAACAGGTAACCTCTGGCTCTTTGTTTGTTTTAAAGTTCCTGTGATGATTGTGATCTGGCAGTAAGAAGACAGATTCAGGTCTCATTTTATACAATAGCTATAACAGGGAAATTTTGTAAAATCCATTTAAGCCAGCAATGAAGCAGGACGACAATCTTCTGTCATTACATCCCACTTAACACCAAAGAAGATCAGAATCTGTCCTGTGTGTTTAGAAAGAACTCCCCCTGAAAATTAATTAAGACCTAGGGTTTTGAAATGTCACCAAAATATATATATTTAACAGATAAAAGGAAAAAATTACTTTGAGGTTACAGTCAACACTTAAGTTAATTTAAGTCAATTCTGTTTATTTTACTTACAGGCAGCAAGAGGTATCACATTTCAACACATCACACACCTGCATCTTCAGGGTTTGTTTGCTTTCTATCCTATGACTGCATTCAGTAGACAATAGTAACAGGCAGTAAAAGCACAATATTTTCTAAGCTAAAATGAATGAAAATCCACATCTCAGTTTTTAGAGTTTAAGTAAACTTTAGAGACCATGGGGGAAATTTGGGATATTGCAAACAGCCCATTGTTATGCCCTCAAGTTGCACAGAAACCGCATTAGTTAACGCCAAGGCACGATCAGTTAAGTGCTGATGTTCGCCATTGGGCTGCTGCTACTGAAAGTCAAGTTGTCTCCTTTAGGTTTGCATACTCCTACTTTATCATGGAATTAATGGAAAATTCAAATTTTTTTTCAAGGCACAAAGACTGTCAGCATGTACTGATAGGTTTTTGTTTCTCTTTCCTCAAATTGCTTATATATGAGGCGTGACCTCCTGAAGTCACTAAGAGGACTTTGTTTTTATGAAGCTTTAGCTCTGCCTGTTGAGTGCACAAGAGCTTTTAAACAGGAGCGCAGAGCACAAAGGTTCACGTGTGTGGACTTCTACACAACTGTGTGTGTGTACATGCAGGGGGTTAGGGGAGAAGCATGCAAAAATGTTCTTGTTTTTTGTTTTTTTCTTCAAGGACGAGGAGTTCCACACTTCAGTCTGAATGTAATTCCTCAGTTCAGCTTTAAGAAAAGCTGCATAAAGAATAATGAAGCTTGGGGTAAAAACTGTAAGATTTTCCATCTTCTGACTATTTGTAAGTAATTGCGGTCTGTTGGGAGACAGACAGAAAGACAAAGCTGTTAACCTTTTTACCTTAAGGTTAAGAACCTAATAAATCTCTCCAAGTAGTCCCCCTTCACCTCATAGACATCTAGAGCAGCACCATTCAGGTTCTGTGGCATTCAACTAGCAACTGCCACCCATTACAGCTGCTTAACAAAACTACCTGAACACTGTCTTTCTGGTTTTACTGTTATCCCGTAAATTAGTTGAAGAATATTTTTAAAATACAGCTAAAAATAGAAAAAGAAGATGCTGTAAATATGCTGACTATAAGACTATAAGGAGCTTCCCATGTACTGGAAAGAGTTTCCAGAAAGATACATAGGAAGCTACCCCTGTTGGGATTTTTTTTTTGTAATTTCTTTAAGCTCAGAATTTTATGAGTGTCTCCTAAGAAGGGAAAAGTTTGTTTTCTCTGCAGGAAGGGCAAGAGAGCAAGTCCTCTAACACCCATGAAGTTCAGAGATCAATAGGGCGATGCAGCTCAAAACCTCCGCTGGCCTCCTCATGAAAAGCTGCCTGACTCCGGACTCCCCTGGCTGTTGGTATCACGGTTTTCCTTGGAGACATGCTGCCACCAGCAGCTAATGGCTTGGAATAGGAACTGGTATTCCTCTCAGTGGCCTGAGAGATGCTGTTGGAGCTTCCCACTACTCCTGCTCTAACCTGTTCCTTTCTGTCCCTGTCTTGGGCACTTTGCTTTGTGGAGCTGCTACAAGCATCTTGGAAGAGGGAGCATGTCCAAGAGCAATCTTTCCTACATCTCTTCCTTAGAGCTTTCCTTGTTTTCCAACTATCATGTATTCATCAGTTCAAGACTATAAGGCCCAAAGAGAATACAATTATACAGAAGTGAACTTCAAAAGCAGAATTGTTAAACTATTTTTTAATTGCTATATGAACTTGCCATGACTTGCATGCAAGGTATTTTCATTTCCCAAAACGCAGAACAAAGGAGACAAGAGGAATGGTTGCAGTGGAAACAACCAGTTCATTTTCTTACATTTCAGTTTAAAAACAGACCGGAAAGGAAATAGTTACCTTGAATACAGTAATTTTTCAGCCTTCTCGCTATAACCAGAATATTACTTTGTTCTGAAATTCAGCACAGGGTTTGGTTTTTTTGTTTCCAAACAGAGATTTGAAGATTTTAGATTCCCTAGAAAGACAAACAGAGCTATGACTCCCTGTGTCTGACTTTCTGTAAAACTGAAATATTTGAGAGACTGATGTTCTCTGTCTCTCTTTACCCCCCTCTCTGTCATTGATTCTATTTGTCCAAATCTCTTTATTTCGTTTTATTGCAATTTCATGACTGGAATTTAGCACTTCTTCTCCAGACAATCTTTCCTTTATCCAACAGCAAGCACACTTTTTTTCCCTCCCCCTCACTTTGTCGTGATGAAGCATCTTATGCGAGCTCAGACCTGGCTCTTTATTACTAACACCAGCTGTTGTTATCAAGAAAACTGGGGAGTTCCCAGGTGAGAAGTGGCAGATTTCAGCCTTGTGTTTTAGTCACTGGATCTAGTACAAGTTTTAGAAGCTGATATTTTGTTGAAGATGCTTAAAATGGAAGACTGAAGAGGACCATTTATCTAAACAAGAAATAATTACAGTACTCAAATGCAAGATTCTATTTTAGTCATCCCCACTTGCAAACTTTGAGCTTTATGATGGTAATAAAAATAATCTGGTCCTTCTTTTATCCCTCTTCTTTAAAATTTTACTTATAGCAGAAGAGAAAAATAAGCTTTCTGAACTTTTTCTCACCTATTCCACAGTCAGATTTCCAGTGTTGGAAGTTAACTGATGGTCATGTGGGAAGATGTAAAAAAACATAGGAATAACCTGGATGACAGAAGATGCTGCAAATATTCAGATGTGTACAGAAGGTGATTGTCCTTGCTGCCTCTAAAACTGCTTGATTACCACTTCATTATTGTTCTTTTATTTTTATTCCTAAATTACCTGAATGTTTTAGTAACATCAATGATGGATGATATTTTTCTGAATCTCCTTTACTTCTGCTATGCAGTGAAGTTCAGCCACTCTGTACAAAGGTTATACCCAGTTAAAACAGCCTGTTAATTATTTATGAGACAGCAAGAAGACCAATGGGACTTTCACTTGTCCTTCTGGAGAAATAATGAGACCATTACAGTCTATTTAACACCATGAAAAACAATATCCACAGGTGACCTTTCAGAATCATTGCCAAGTTGGATTTATGACCATCATGTACTCTCATCAAGAATATCAAAGAGGGTCTTAAATTTAAATTGGCACTTCAAATGGCAACAGCATCCTATTCGATAATAGTAAAATCTCTTCATTTTCCTTTATTTGTTTAAGTGAGTGAATGTCTCTCACAGACCAGATCTGGTAGCTAGTGTTGGGGTTGTTTTGAGTTCTGGGACCCTACTGAATACTTTGAGTATGTGCTGTGATATGACATAGCGATAATGGCTGAGATATTGCCATGTCTGTTAAAATGGTCAAAACATCTGTACTTGGTGAAAAACTTCAGCACTCCATTCCTTCAGCTGCACGGTTCCTGAAACCAATGCTGGATGTTGAAAGACTGAAAGCTTTTTTAGTAGTGCTGAGACCACTGAGATAAAAAAATTGGATACCACCATCATCTACCAGGGATGAGGATTAACTTAAAAATAAAAATACATAAAACTTTGCTTTGAATTAGTAACTAATTCAAAGAGAAATATATGGTTTGTCTGTCCTTTATGGTAGCAGATTATAGCGAGGTAGATCCAATTTCAATTCTGACCCCTAGGTGGGTTTGAAAAGCCATGTACATCTATCAGAATGGTGACTATAGGAAGGAATAATAACTTAATCTAAATGCTGTCACTGAACAAAACAGCAACATGTAGGACGTATGCAGCTGTGAAACTGCAGATGGAATAACAAGGAAACAGAAGCTAACTGCATATCTTGAAACAGATGTGAAGCAGAAGGGGCATATTCCAAGCAACTGATTTTAAATAAAAATTACATTTAAGTGATTATAATTGATTGCTTATCTTTAAAAAGTTACAATAACTGTTGATATACCGTTTCAAAAGGTGGGCTTAGTCCTCGTGTAAATGACTTCACAACAGCATGGCTGTAACTTCTTCATGTGGTAGAAGAGCATGACCTACAAGTACCAGAGCCACAGGAACTACCAGGGAAGCCAAACCTGGCATCTAAGGAAAGCTGAGTGCAGACAGAAGGCACGAAAGTAACAAGACATTTATTCATCTTCTGCCATGAGCATCACATTGCAAGCTGGAGCATAGGAGGTTCCATCTGAATATGAAGAAAAACTTTTTTACTGTAAGGGTGACAGAGAACTGGAACAGGGTGCCCAGAGAGGTTGTGGAGTCTCCTTCTCTGGAGACATTCAAAACCCACCTGGACGCGTTCCTCTGCTACCTAGTCTAGGTGATCTTGCTCTGGCAGGGGGATTGAACTGGATGATCTTTCGAGATCCCTTCCAACTCCTAATATTCTGTGATTCTGTGATTCTGTGGTTCATGTGCATTTCCTGGCCAAAGGGGTAACATCTTGCTCCTACCTTCTCTCTTGTCTGTCCCTTCCTTCTCCACTAAAGCACTGATAGCAATTTTCCCTTCCCTTACAGGAAAGAAACAGCAACAAGGGAGAAGATTTCTTCATTATAAGCCTCTGGTTATAAGAATTGGTTTTTGTTTGATGTCAGAAGTCATTTCTTCATGTTGTCTCAGACTTCGGGTATGAGCAACACTGCCTCTTTTGAGGAGCTCAACTCAAGCTGTCTCCTCCTCTTTGTTAGATAAGTCATCTGCCCACACAGCTGCACTGCTCCAGCTGTCATTGCTGCTGCAGGCCATCGTGTTCCCAAATTGTCACCCTAAACGCCTCCTGCATCACCACCTACCTCTGCCTCTAATCAGTCCCATTCAGCCCATTGGAAAGGGTTGTAAAACTTCAAAATGTGTCTTCTCAATAGTGCCAGAGCCCTGACCAGCTCCACGAATTCCTGTTTGCACTGCCTGGTGCTCTAATAGTAATAATAGCACTCTCCATAAATAATGATACAAAACTTCCAAAGCTTAAGTGACTATGGATTCAGCAGAAATTTTTGTATCTCTTTTTCATAGTAAGTAGTTTCAAGACCTTCACACCTTTTGAAAAGAAGGTGTTTATTGAAGTCCTAGTCAGAAGGCACTTCACAAGGAACATTCTGAGGATAGAATTACCAGATTTTGCTTTAGGGCAAAACCTGTATTCCTGTTTGCTCTTCACAGTTCAGAAGCTAGAACAACTGTATATCCTCCCATAACTCATTAGCAGTAAGGAAATTGTAGGATTTATCATGGTATAATCTTCTCCTTCCTCTACTTACCTTTAGAATTCTTGAACTCTATATTCTGGATTTCTTTTCTGTTCCTTTTTTTAAAAAAAAAAAAAATCCCACAGTGAACGAACTGGAGACTATTCACAAATCATATATTACTTGTTCTTATATCCAAGATCACCTAAATCCTGGGAACAATGTTGGCTGCTTTCCAACTCAACAGCCCATAATCTGTATATTTTTTTCCAGTTCACTTTCAGAGCTCTATTAAATTCAGTGTAGTATGGTGGTCTTCTACAATTCAGTATTTTAAGTAGTAGTAAGTTTGAAAAAACAACATGAAGTAGAAAGATGCCTATTCAGGTTTTTTTGTCACAAGCAGTGTATTTGTGGTCTGCTCTCGAAGCCCTCCGACATTCATCCTCTCCTTTACACCCCCTTGAAGAATATGATATACCATGTCAAAAGCAGAGCCAATGTTTGAGGAATAGAATATCTGTCCAAATGGTTTCATCTGAGTTTTCACTTTGGATCTGTAGAGTACCTGCTGACAGGGAGCAGATTCCTCATTTCCTGCTGTTCAACATACAACTGGATCGTAAATGAAGCTCTTGACGTTACCTCTGTTGCTAAAATCTGGCTACCTCCTCCCATCAAGTGATCTCTTCCTCAAGTCCTCATTTATCACTTTCATATTCCACTTTGAAAGAAACCAAACTTCCAGGAAGCAAAATACCAGAAGGGAGCCATTAGGAGAGGATGTTTGGGGAGCAAATTATCTGCACAGACCATCAAGTTTTGTCTATTCATTTTTATAGGTTCAAGACAAACCTTGATCAAAGAGTGCTTCCTTCCTACTCCCAGCCCCTAAACTACAGTAGAAGCAATTTATAAGGGGAAACTGATTTTTGGAAGATCCTGCTTGTTTATTTTAGAGGGACCATCACAACATAAAAGTTCTTCAGAGGTCACTCTTCTTCAGGGTAAGTTTCTGCCTTGCTTATTCAAACCAGTGTTCTCACCAAAATAAAGTACTGTGTATTTTTGACCTGCCAGAGTTTGCTTCTGAAGAACAGGGAGCTGTTCTGTTCAAGTAGGAGCAGCCACCCTTTCTTCCTGACTAGCTCAGGAAGATACATGTTTTTGGTAATTGAATGCAGCTGTTCCCCTTTCTGTCCCTTCTTAACCTTTTGAATGAAATCCTACTTAAAGAGATGTCAATGCCTTCAGCAGGGATCCAGAATATGAGAGAACAATATGAGAGAACACCAATGGGACAGAGTACCTTCACAAAGGACAGGTGAACCCATTCTTAAACCACTGCAGAGAATGTGGGTATGATGTCACTGGAAAGTATAATTTCAACTACCTATATTCTGGAGTTTAAACAGATAGCTGGCATTTCTTTAAAAGAAGATCTTCCACAAGGAAGACAGCTTTCTGGTCTCTTGGATGGAGAAGTCAACTTCTTTTGCTAGTGAGATAATGCATGTGACAAACACATCATAGACACCTCACCTATTAGCTGTCAGCATGGCTGCCCTCATAGCAATGTCCAGGGAGTAAAAGTAGGAAAGTTCTCAAAGACAGACCTTTGGGTCTACATGGCCTCTCCCGTACTACTGTGAAATTATTCATGCAGGTGAGCCACTGAATACAGCCATAAAAGGAAAGGACTAATATGAACTTTAAAACTTACTGTTTATTATTTGTGACATCACTGGTAAATACAATTTTATATTTATACCTTCACATTTAGATAAGGCTGTAATGTGGACCTTGGGCTTTCATAAGCGAATACATATTTCAGCATTGCAAATTTTAGGAACATACTTTTAGAACAAAACATAGATTTCCTATAAATAAAAATGAATATCACGTGACAGGTAATGGGAAGTGCAAAATTAATATCAGGAATTAAGACTCAGGAGAGTTAGTAATAACAATAGCAAGACTTCAATAAATTAATAGCTGTACTCAAATTGTGCAATTCTTCAGAGGAATGCCAATTCAAGTGTGAGTGACAAGGGCAGGGCATTGGAAGTGCTGTAACTTCTTAAAATGAATCTTAAATTAAGCAGATAGTTTCATTCTCTCAGGCTGCAGACACAGGATCCAGTAGATAATGCTTGAGGCATAGGCCCAGATCAAATCTCACTGCAGCAGCAGTATACAAAGAGGCAGAGAATAAACAGTCAAAAGCGTGCTGACCATGCATCGAAGAGAAAGCTCTTGAAAGTCCCTGTTTATGCTTGCTTCAGCCAGGGGTACAATTCTCATGTATGGGTGATGTAAAAATAACTCTTGAGGATTGTGTCAAGCATCCATCCACAGGATTTTAAATAAAGATAAGCTGATGTGCTGGAGATTAACTGCACCATAAGCATGTCTGCTGTGCTCTGTGGAGTGAGGTGCAGTGTTTCCTGAAGCAGGAAAAAAAAGGAAGTCCTTACTCCCACAAAATGACAGATGATCCAATGTAGTGAACCAGGATGCTCAGAATTTTCTGACACTGAGGTAGGTCTGGCTCAGGCACATCTACATCACATTGTATGGGCATTAGCTGCTATACATGTGCAACATGTGTCCATAGTCCTAAAGAAAAATTCTTCCATAGGTAGTTACAGATAATTTTATTGGGTTAAAATCAGCCAGGGTCAGTGTCTCACATCATTGCTGGCAGAATTTTGGCCCCTAGAATCTGGAAGCAAACTCTTCTGTAATTAGAAATCCAGGGAGAATGAGAACAGCTTCTAAAGAATGAGGAGCTTTCAGAGCACCTGCCCTCATGCTTTTATGGACATCAATGAGACTGCACGGCTCAAGGTGAGGATAGATCACAGCTTCTGGATGCTTATTTATGGGAAGAGAAGGAAAATCTGTGAATATAACAGCAGTGTTTGTCCTCCACTGAAACAAATGTTTGCAATGGCTGAGACGGATGCCAAATCTCAGAAGCCAGAATTTCTTGAGGGGAAATAAACATTTTTCCACTGTCTTTTTTTGTTTTACTTTATATTTTTAACAACCTTTGAGGATCTTTTGGCTGCAGCAGGAAAACTGTCTACAGGAAAAAAATAAATTACTAATTCCCTCAGTTTATACTCTGGCATAAACTTTTTAAACTTTGAACTGTCTTTATTACATTCTGAATTAAAGCATTTCTGTTGAATGTGGTGATTTATTTATATTTTTGTTGTTTCTGTTGGCATTTTATGTTCAGACATTTTTTGAAGTACTTAATATAAAATAAACTCACATGCAGATAACTTTGGAGCAGTGCAGTACTTTAGAAACCACATGTTTACAATAAAACAGTGAGAGCTTTGAAATCGAAGTTAAGCTCAGGATGAAACTAGAGAAAACGTTAGAAAGGTTTCTGTGCTCATGAGTTTGATTCTACTTCAGCTGGGCCAAAATTCTTTTCTTGTCAAAAATGACTTAAATCTGGACTTTGCCAAGTAAGTCAGGGAAGATACATCATGTACGGTCCTCTGAAGAAGAGCAGAATCAGGGCCTCTGTTCCCACTTTTTGTTAAGGTCACAGAAAATCTCAAAAGCTGAAGAAGTTGAGCCATATGGCTAAAAGACAACCATCTAAGACCCAAGGGTTTCATCCATTCACTCAAACTGTTTTTGTTGCCTCTGCCCTTGATTTCTGTATACTCTGACTTTGTATCTTTTTGCAAGGGGTTTTTGTAAGTGAGGGGAGACATTAAGTAGAAGTCTTTTACTGGCTCCATTAAAAACATAAAAAACACACTATCATATCAACTCTGAGCTGATATTAAGCAGCATTTTTCCTCCTTACATTTTTGGCAGATTTGTATTGTTTTTCAGTGGTGGGAAAATGACCAAAGGATGATAAAAACATCATTCATTTGTATCCAGATCTTTTCTGGAAAAATATAAACCAAGCTAGTGTTCTTCAAACATTTCATTGCTTTAGTTATATGTTAATTATGTTTTAGCAACTTTGTTTAAGAAATGTAAGAAAAAGTTAGGCAGGTATTGGCTTTAAAGATGCCCCACATTTTTAAAGCTCTAATTGAATAACTAAGTGAAGGCATATTTAGTATGCAGTTCTCCTCATTTTTAGTTACCATTGCCTGATTCATCCAGTTCAGAGCTCAGCTTCAGGAAGCTTGGCCTGTGTTTTCTATTCTGGCCACTTGAGGGAATCAGTCTGTAGCTGTGCTCCATAATTTTTGTTTTTACACTGAGGAAGTAAGAAAAATTATATTTGTTGCAGAAAGTTTTCCAACTTTACTTCAACATGAAAGACATCACAAAGCACCGGCTCAGAAATAAATTACTCCCTACACACTAAATATCCAGGAAGGGAAAAAAAATATTGATAAATGAGAGTCTTGGGAGTTGCTAAGTGAGGTCCCTGCACACAATTTATGATCATGCACTCTTGGACTTCAGAATGATTAATACAGCTAATTCTCAGTAGAATAAGAGCTGTTTTAGCCCAGGAGAGAACTGTACGCTATTGTTTATAGAAGCAGATAACATCAAAGTGGCCCACTGCTTGTGTTAAGCAAATAGAGAATTCTGGGTCAGTGCAAATTAATCCTAAAGGAGTAAGGAAAAGTTCTTAATGACTCTTAGATCGGTGTGTTATCACTTTTCATACAACCGAAAATGGTAGAACTGTTAATGAAAATTACAAATGGCCTCACTTGGTGCAGCACACTGGAAGATGTCTGTTAGCATGATCACCATTAAGTCCTCTGACGATCTGTACATACAACATTTGCTAATGAAGTGAAGAAGATTTAGGCAATTTTCTGAGATATTTGAGCCATTTCAAAATGGTCTTTTTGCAACAAACATGCTAAATGTTTTATGCTGTAATCAGCTGAGTGGACTGAGAGCCTTAAAACCCTTACCTGCTATTCATACAGTAAGATCTGGTTTTCAGAAGTAAATTAATTGAGTTTGCACATGAAGTCACTGTGGGAAAAAAAAATTAAACAGTCTTGTTGGTTGTGTCTATTAAGCTGTGTTTTCTAGTTCAAAGACAAGGAAAGCACACAGTTTAGCTTTGTTTAGAAGGAATAGGTCACATTTCACAGACTGACAGTACCACAGAGTTAACTACAAATTGCCTTAGAAACATTATTTGGTTCCTTTAAAGTACAACTTAACAACTCAACCACAAGAAGGTCTAGAAAATAAACTTCCTTTATTTGTTTTCAGGAGGTGGTTTGGGTTTTATTGGTAATGATTTGTGCCCCTCTGAACATACCCCAACACATTATAATTTTGTTCCAGCTCCTCTGACATGATCTACGCACCCTGTTGTGGGATGGGACAGGGCTGTTGACAGGAAAGGAGTGGGAATGGACTGTGAGGGTATGGTGGCCTTGCAAGCTGCAGGCTGTTCGCTGTGCTGGGAAGCAGAAGGCCAAAAGTGTCCTCAATCCCTGTTGGCAGGTTCATGCCTGTTTACAAGTCATCATAAAACAGTATGGATACACACTCTGTGGGTAATTTGAGTCTCCCAATATAGTCACTGTGCAATTATTTGTCCATTAAATTTGTTTTGAAATAAATTGTATTGTTTCACACGGGATCTTTACACCAAGAAACTATTTATTAAACCTAATTATTATTATTTAACCTAATTATTAGATGTTCTGATATATTGTCCTCTGGTACAGTTGTTGTCACTCAGGAAAGTCCATGCAGACATTTCAGTGCTGCTCAGAATATTTGTCTATGAAAGCAAACACTTTTCAGAACACATTAGCAGCAAAAATAGGTTTCCTCCCTTGACTTGCAGGTTTCTGTTCTACTGCTTCATGTCTGGGATGCATCTTTGCATATGGAGACATTTGCTGTTGTAAGCCAAGGATGTAAAATACCCCTGTGCATGCACAGAGGGAAAATGTTTGCCTGCATAGGACACCAGTTCTATTTTTTTCTTCACATTAATAATCTTACATGGGAGTTCTGTGCTCAGGGAATGAAACAGGGTAGAGCTGTATTCTAGCTTGCTTTATTCTAGCATCAGACTTCCCTGAAGACCTCTGAGATCGTTTTGTGTGTGTCTGGGTGGGGGATAACCCAGTCCCTAGGTATGCTGGCTGGAGTAGACGAGCCAACTCTTTAGCAACACACAGAGGGGCTCCAGGTATTTGCCAAAAAAACTATGGTTGGTGGGAAAAGCTGCTGACTTCCGAAATTAATAGCCTCCCAAAGGAAAGTTTATTAAGAAGGGGAAAAAAATCCCCCACACATAAAATGAAAACACATCTTCTCTTCCTCTCTTTAGCCCTTCTCACTTAGTTTGTTTGGAGGAAGGGAAGCAGCTCTCCCTTTCACCCATGGCAAATCATTTGCCTGACCAGGAAGGAGGTTAACTGGAGTTGCAGAGGTAAAATTTGCACAGCCTGAGGTTTTTGTCCTAGGGAAAATGCCCAGAGGTGACTGTCATGCCCACTGCCACATCATTGCTTAGTCAAACCATTTGTACTAATCTTCTCACAGAAGTCTGTCCCTCTTGCCCTTTAAACAGCCTTGATGTTTCTCTCTGAACTCTGTCCAGTATGCCTACATTTTTTGCTGGTACGTATCTGGAACTAAACACAGTGTAATGAGTGCAGAACAGAGCCACAGTGTAATGGGCACACAGAAAAAAAAAACCAACCCTGTGTCTTTGGACTGGAGTAACCACTGTCTAGCAGAGTTAATTTACCAAGTTTGTGTTTGAAAAGGCAAAAATATGCTATTTCTCATTTGCAGATAAACTTCTGAAATCTTCCACCTCCACTCTAGTTCCTAGAAAAGAGAGGAACAAAAGGAAATTACTGAGCAACTGCCTGTGTTTCAGCTCCATCTGCCTCTCAAAAGACCATGCACAGACCCATAAAAACACTGCAGAATTTCTTGGTGCCTGGCTTGTCCAGTTCACCCTTTCCAGCATCATAGGAGTAATATGCTGTGCAACTGGCCACTCTGACAGCTTTCATGATGCCGAAGTTTATGGCAACTGTAAATCTATTAAGCCACAATTTGCACTTAATAAAATGAAACAGCAAGTAGTTAAATGAAAGCTCAATCCTAAACTAGAGAACATTTTTCAGGAAAAGTCATTGAGCCTGCCTTTGCTACTGCTGCCTTCCTTTGAGAAATTCTATCATGCTGATTGAGGAAACCTGGAGAGAGCCGGCTATTCCTTCCTTCGGTTAGTAATTGTCCCATAGACTATTTAATCATCTGTAGATGAAACAAAGTCTCTGCTGTGGAGTCCCGGAAAGGCAGGCATGTGCTTATCAAATGCTTCCTACCCACCAAACAGAGCTGGGAGCTCATCCCGGTGCCTCTGAGCAGCCCTGCTGTCAAAGTCAGGAGCTGAGAGCAGACTGGCTTTTCCTGCTGTCACTGTGCTGGCCTTCCTGCATGCCTTGTTTTTATTACAGCAAAGTCTGTGCAAGCCAATTTTTCAGGAGTGGGGTTTGGAGCAGAGAATGAAGGTCTTTCTGCCGGAGAAAGCAGGCAGGTACTGAGACACCCGCCAGGACAAGAGCTGCTTGATGCCATCTTGACGAGAACAGATAAGCACTGAAAGTTAAGTAAGAGGAGGGAGGATTTACTGGCTCCTGTAAAGCACATTTATTTCTCTCTCAACTTGAAAATGTCATTCTCCATACCCCCAGCTCTGTCTGTGCTCCATATTGCGGTGTTTCTGGGTGATCCAGTGGATGGCCCTGTTTCACAGATGAATAGTCTGGTCAGAAACCATCTTCCCAGTTTCATTAACTAGAAGAAGAAAAAAAAAAGCCTGGCCAGGGGAGGCAATGAGAGCTCAAAAACCTGATCCATCATACTAATTGGTTTGGAATATTAGCCTTTAGTTGAGATTTGAAATCCATTTCCTCCTGAATATAAGCAATTTGCCTAAGAGCTCAGGCACTATACATAACCACGCAAAGCTTGACATGCTGCCCTCGGCTCCTAGCTCGTATTTTCTGGGACACACCGAGAGAATGTGGCCCTTTAAATAGAGTTACAAGTGCCAGCTGCTCCAGGGAGAGCATCTCTGGGC
Source organism: Mesitornis unicolor (assembly GCF_000695765.1). Classification (NCBI taxonomy): domain Eukaryota; kingdom Metazoa; phylum Chordata; class Aves; order Mesitornithiformes; family Mesitornithidae; genus Mesitornis; species Mesitornis unicolor. Next base: position 103,080 of record NW_010180973.1, read on the forward strand.
ACATATCTTCCACTCTTCTGAAACTTTTGTTGGAAAGTATTCTTATGAGGATTTTTTTAATTCACAAAAAAAACGCTCAGTGCTGACTAATGCGTGCCAATTAAATTCAGCCCATTGAGTCAACAGTTTCCTGTTACCTGTTCCTTCAGGTAGAACAGCGGCTGATACTCCTGCCCTTTCCCAGGCTTCTGTGCAGGGACCTTTCCTGCCTGAAAACAGTGGGGACACCTGTTTTCCGAGCACGGAAGGCCAGCACCTGAAATCTTAGGAATGGGCCCGCTATTGAGAAAAGGGTGCTTGATAAGGCAGCCACTGTGATAGGCAGCGGAAATTTGATGATGAAAGGAGATGCCTAATAGATTAATCTGGTGTGATTTGCCAAAACACAGGGTTTTCTGGAAGATTATCCACACTCGCAATAGGAAGCCCTTTGTTCTGTAGAAGTCCCCACTTATCATGGTATTCTTTATCTCAACAAGAAACATAATGGTTTACTTGTTTACATGCATGGCAGATATATTCAGAGCTGGGCTTAGGAACTGTGAACTCCTTTTCATTTGAAATGTTTCCAGCAGGCAGGTTATTAGCTGAGGGGGAACAAGCAGTTGGACACACATAAAATTTAAATCTGCCTTGCTTAGATTGGCAAAAATGAATGTTATTTCATCCACTGGGAAAATGTTTTACTTCCTGCTCAAATACTTTTGGAAGAAAATCACAAGCTCATTTGTAGCCATCATACATGTATGTATATATTTTTTTAGAGTTAAGTGGTATGTCTACAGAAATGTATTTGTTACTATATACCAGTTATTTTCCACTAATGTTAATTATTTTATTAGCTTGTCTTTACTTCTTCAATTTTACTTTGCTTACTATAAAATGTGACTGATGGATTTACATTATTTATACTGAATGTGTGGCTGGAATCTAGCCCTTGATGTACCTTGGATAGAACTGCTTTGGTCTTTGGAATTGATTTTTAAATACCTTACACATCCGGGACTGCAGAACTACCAAAGGACTGTGTTCTTGAACTCTGAAAATAAACAAAAACTACCGTGTTAGAAAACAGCTTTATTAAAGCCCTTTTTAGTAATCTTATATCAACAAAGTTTTTCACAGAGTGCAATATTGGGCTTGCTGGATACACAACATGTGTGCTGTACCTAAATGTGCACAGCAAGGACATGCATTGCACCAAAGGAGCTGGAGCACAGGAGTTTGATGGAGTTACTTCTTCTGTGCTCCTCAGCAGTAGCACACTGTGTGTACCACGTAGGTTTTAAATTTACAGCAGAGGCAGCCAGTTTCCCTATCACAATAAGTATGAGGTGGAGGGGGGGTGACTTCAAACAAGGCTGAAAGAAAAGGAAGGCAAGTAAGTAAATTGCTCACCCCAGTGCCATGGGATTAGTTATGTGGACCTACCTCAGCAATCCGCTGCAGCCAGCACAACAGCAAGGGAGGAACAGAAATTAGAAAGATGGGGAAATGGGGCTGGAAATCTGATAAATCCATCAAAAAGAATAGATCTCCAAAGATTTGTCTGTCTAGACCAGTGGACAGCTACAAACGGGAGTTAGTGGCTCATGCAAATGGATACAGTGTAATGAAAAATTACCATGGAGTAATGCTTGCCATAGACAAAGGATTTTATTTTACCTGTAGGACATATTTTATGGTTTATGAAGACATTGGAAATCTACTTTCTGTTTTATTCTTCCATATTCATACTTTGTATCACTTACTTTATAATGTGTTCAGGCACACATTGTACTTTTTTTGTCTGCTCCAAACCTTTGTATAGTTCAAACGGCACTTAAAAGCAAGGCCTGCAATTCAGCATAGTGACTGCACAGCCGAAACTGAGGAGCATGGGGAAAGCCTTCAGAATTTGCTTGGAATCAGTGCAAAGTCATCACAATCTTTCCAAAATTTCTTCTTCAGGTTCGCTGGAGCTCCAGATCACACGGTGTCATAAAAACTCCAAAGGTGGAATCAGCAAGTAGAATCAAATATGACCCAATAAAATATTAATAATAAAAGAATGTAATGGTTTCTAATGTAATTTCCTCCTGTTAAGTTTTACAACAGTTTCACAAAAGTGTCTGAATAAAGTCAAATGCTGGAAAATAACATCTTCTGGCCATGATCAATGGGACTGCTTTCAGAGGAAAGACCTTAGCAAAGCAAGAGTGACAGCTGTTCTCTCTTAGCTGTAGCAGTACAGACAGAAAATAATTTCTTAATGTATTTCTTGGCACTTAGCTCTTTCTTCATTTATTGAAACAATTGCACTTCCAGTACTTTCTGTATTTTTAATTTAGGCGGGTGATTAAAACATTCTAGCAATGATGAGATGATTAAACATTTTAGCCTTTTAAGGTACCTTGCTTCCACAACAAAAATGAAAACATGTCTTGTTAGTGTAAGTATGTTCAGCCTTATGGTTCACAACACTGTTTCTCACTCTTATCTTGAACATATTAATATAAGCTTTTAAAAAGCTCTTTGACTTTATTATTTTTCAGGGGGGAGGAAGGTAGGGTTAACTTTTTTTTTTTTAAGCAAATACATTTCACCCATTTTTTAACATTAGAAGCTTATGGTTACATCATCAGACCCTAAAAATTCCCTTTTGTCTAGAAACTGAAATCTTATGTCTGACTAAGACTTCCCCTTAGAAAGTACCTTCTGGATTAGTCAAGTTTCTGTGTGCACACTTGTAGATGATCTATGACATTGTAACCCAGCCTCAGGGATAAAATTTTCCTGGTGATGTTAGAATATTTTCCTTAGAAGCTGACTTCTACAGATAACTTTGGTTTTTTAATTGTTATTTTAATGTCAGAAGCAAAAGTGTCTATCCACTTCTTCTGGAGGAATATGTGCCTCCCTGAGAAAAGAAAACACAATGCCGAACTGAAGTGGTGATGCACCACAAAGGACGTGGCCTTCCTGATGAGCCACGCTGTAGCGCAGTGCGCTCTAGAGGTGGTCTTCTCCTAACAGCTGAAACACGAGTCCACTCAGGGGAAGAATTGGATCTGCTTTCCCTCTTAGACAGTTTTTCACACAGCTTTTCCACTAAGTTCTTGGTTTCACTGGCCATCTCCTTAGCTATTTCCTTGGTTTTCTTAGCCATCCCCTTAGCTAACTCCTTGGTTTCGTTAGTCAACTCTTCCACAGCTGAGATGCAGGTCTGAAGAGCAGTGTTTTAGATCAGACCAGAAGCACATTTCTGAACAAATCACCTGGTTGATCCCATTTACTGTGCTTTTGTTTACAGCACAGAGTGGGCTCAGAGCACATTCAATAAACATTTTTTGAATTAAATGAAGCCAAATGTGCTCCAGGACGGCTAACAGGTTGCTAACAGGTCCCAGAACCAAGCACAAACTAGCCCAAAGCAAATCCCCCCCAACACATGCCTGGTTCTTGGCACCAACAGATTTGCTCCACCACTCTGCTCACACCAGTCAGTACTTCCTGCTACTGTGTGCATAGCTTCTGTGACCAACACTAATTTTGCCATATGGAAGGAAGTATATGTGAATAAAAACACAGCAGTGGATTTCAGAGCAGATTAAGATCTGCTGGCACAAACAGAAGTGTTGCAGGCTGAATGGGTGGTTTGCTGAAAGGCAAGGGTTCAGCTGAAGCAAAGCGTCTTTGCAGATGTACAGAGAAATTCCTGATGCTTTGTTTGCTGCACGCTCCTACTTCAAATCTGTCACTTATCATTACATCATACATTTGTAAGTGTGACTGAACAAAAGAAAATACTCAGATCAGTGCCTTGTGTTGTTGTGAATGTCCATCAGAAGGAAATATCTCTTACAAATGCATGGAAAGACTACTGGGGGAAAATGACATATATAATGATAAAGTGATGGTGCATCTCTGGAGAGCGACACAGGCGCTTCAGCATTTCTGTTTTGCCATTAGAGAGGAGCAAGACAGACTTTTGTGCCTGGAAGCTCATGGGTTGCTTTTTTGCTTTGTTGCTCCAGTTAAGTCTAGTAAAAGATACCAGCTCTCCTTACAAGCCTTGGCTCAGTTGTAAACTTAGATCATCCAAGCTACAACAACAACAGGACAAACTCTGCATAGTGCAAATGTAATTTGCAGGGTCAGCATGAATCTGATCTCGGTTCTTGGATGAAGCGAGAGCTATATATGTTGTGTCACATCCACGGAGCTGCCAGCACCTGCTAAGAACCTTCAACGCACGCTGAAGCCAAAGTGAGCTGAGGTCACGCTTCAGGCACGCCAGGATAGATGAAGTCATTGTATTCAGTGACCCTGGCTAAATGCAGTGGAGATGTATACATGTTGCAAAACCACAGTCCTCTGTCCATCCTCTCTTCCACTTGTCCTTGCTCCTGCTTTAGAGGGGATATGCAGGAAAGGCAGCCTTTTGGCTGTATGGAACAGCTACAGAATTGTTTCCTGCATGGTTAGATTAGGTACAGACTTTGTGAGCATGGACAGAATTTTAGTCCATTATATTGTCAAGGTTTTCCAGAAGATGTTAAATATGTCTTAAATTCGTCTCTGAAACAAATGTGTGAAGCATATGTTATAACATGTATTCAGTTCTACTGACCTCCCTAATGGGAAGACAAACATTGCAGAAGTCTTTTCTGAACAGAAGGATGACTTTGGCGTGTCAGCTCCCCACCACTGGCTCTGAGGCAACAGATCTTGTATTGTTTTCAAGTCTCTGAGATTTTTTTCAATAAAATCTTGGATTTTTGGCAGCTGAAAATAAGAGCTTTCAATTCAGGCAAAATAATTGTTGTTTCTGGTACTCTTCCAAGGGATTAAATACAACATAAAAAGTAATATACTTCTGTCTGTATCTTAATGCCAATGAAGTGTGTGCTCTAATTTTGTCCTCCTCATCTTTATCTGTGGATAGATTTGTCATCTTTTGCTTCTTTGGTCATCTTCCCTCCTCCACAAGAGGACACGGTGTGTGACATTCCTTCACTCTCTCATTTGGCTGTGCATATCCAGGAACTGACACTGTAGTAAAAGGTCATCAGACCTATAAATTAGTATGATCTTTGTGTAGAAACTCACATTCTTTCACATTAGAGGGTCAGCTTCCATTATCTAGTTCAGTGTCCAGTATACCATACAAGTAAATGCAGCTGTTTCATTTTGGAGCCAGTAGACAGTTCACATCATCAGTAGCAAAATGACAACTGTTTGATTCACACTGTCTGCTTGTCCCCTCTACGTGTCTCTCCTCTTTGCTCTCCCTGACCTATCCATCCTGTCCATGACTCGTCACTACCCATTAAACTGGATGGAACTATTTTCAGTTATTCTCTGGAGAGGAGTCACCTTCCCAGTTTCAGCCTTGTGAGGCTCTTTGCTTAAGGTCAAACCACCACTGGACAAATTGGTCTCTCCATCTTTTCTTTATCCTTCTGTGCAATGCACATGGCAGAAGGATCTCCATTGTCTTCCGCCAGTTCAAACAAAGGCTGTTTGGGAAGGAATGAACATTCCCGTTGCCATCCTCTCCCACACAAATGATGATCATTTATAGCAATTTACAATAATACAGCTTTGGAAAATATATATTGGAGGAGAAAGTGTTGTTTTAAGAACTATGTGGAATTTTCAACATAAAACTAAGAAAAACACAGGCAATTTTTAGTGGTAAAATATTTAAATCCCTGCATATTTGACAGATTATTCTATGTGAATGATAATGATTTGTTGTAAATGTCACCATAGCAACTACATATAAATATATACAGTCTAGTCTGACTTCAGAATAAAGAAAGGTTTATCTTTGTTACCTGGTATGCCACCAAGAATAGAAATGTCCCCTTCATATTCTTGAGAAAGGAGACTCAAGGTTTGCCTGCCTTTTTTTTTTCTTTCATTTAAATAGTGAGAAAAGTGCAATGCAAGCTAGCCAGGAAATGCTGGCAACTGCACATTGGGTAGACTTGAAGGGTGAAATCTGAGAATCCTAGAGACAAAAAAGAAGGTTGCTGTCAGGAACAGAAACTTCAACTTGGTAGCCACCCTCCTAGAGATGGTAAAAAAAGCCACGAAAATAAATTATGTTGCCAAGGGATGAGTTACAAAAGGAGAAAGGGAGCAACAAAAGAAGAAAGCCTTAAGAAGACACTGAAAGGCAGAGGAAGAGGAGAAGCAGTGAAAGGAGCAGAGGAAGAGAAGCACCAAGTGGCTCTGGAAGCATTAGGAAATCAGAGGTGGCAGCCATTCAGTTGTTCAGAGGAGCAAATGACCACAGAAGAGCAGTAATGGAGAAGTAGCAAGAGAAGGTGGTGATTGCCTTAATGAAAGCACTGCACGAAAGGTGGTGCCAGGAAAAGGCCTGTGAAAGGGCAGCCGCTCAGTCAGGAGGTGGAAAATGACAGAGCCCATGAGGGAACCTCTCTATCTGCTCTGCACATGGTCATCCCCACCTCTGCCCCTCCATCACGGGCTGGACAGAGAAGTAGTGGCAAACTGCATGGCTGTTACGTAACCAAAGGTCCAAATCGCGTTCCTTCACGGAGAAATTACATTTTTTTCAGTCCACTCTGAGGGAGAAAGAAACCTTTTCTTATTGTGGTTGTTGATCTCATGCTCAGAGCAGGATCTGAAGAAGTTCCTCCTCTGCTTAGGCAGTTTGCACCATCCCTCTGAACAAGTGCCGAGGCTGGGGGTCATGTCTCCCTGGCTCCCACAGAGACAGCAGAGCAAGAGAGGTCGCTCTAGACAGCAGTTGATGGCTGCCAGCACAAACTTCTTTTCTTGACTTCCCTCAACTGCTTTTTCTGTCCCTGGCCTGTAAAAGAGCCCTAAGGAGTCCACTCCCAGGAGAGCACTGCTCTACTGCCAAGTCTCCCAAGCCAGCTCCACGTTTCTTATGTTGAAAGCAAAAGCTATAGGTAAAGAAAAGTTAAAAGCTTAACCTTGTATATCTTCCAGGATTCTTTCTTCCTCTTTTTAACTTTTTTAATGGGTCATTTCCTAAACACTTTTCATTCTAATTTAAAATGTTGTGTGTATCAATTGCTTGTAAACTTCTGCAATGCTTAAAATGCATGTGCAAAATCACAGGAAGAATTGTGAAGTTAACACATGCACTCTGCAGTGAAGAATGTGAGCAGAAGTTTAACGTTTTGTCCTTTAAAAGAAGCTAATGTCGTGTGCATTGGTGTGGAAATACCATAGATCCTGTTTCAATTAAATGACTTCATTGAAAGAGTCATAGCACGAAGATCGAATGCTACTATTTATTGAAAGTGATAAATTATCCAAGGATTATAGTTCATAAACATGAGACTTAATGTCTAGGAAAAATGTAATAACTACCTGAGGTATATTTAAAAAACAAGCTGTTCTGTGAGTAGCTAACAGAGCCTGATCCCCTGAATGTTTATGTCTTATATCCTCCATACATTACTATTATATTAACCTTAGACATCTCTCACGTCTCTACTTGATAATCCCTTTTGACAAGAGAGATCAGAGCCTGAAACCAGTCCAGAGCTAAGGCTTTACTGATGAGCTGGCCTATACATGGCCAGGAGTGTCCGTCGAGGATCTGGCCATTGCCAGGCAGAAGCAAAGCTGGCTTTGCCAAACAGGGGCCAAGTTACCTGGAAGAACAAATATGTTTTTTCTCTTCGATCCAAGCACAAATTTTCATGGCAGTTATTGGAATTTAATGATGTTTGGGAGTTCTGCTCCTCTCTCAAATGTGGTTGAAATTGGCCTGAATTTTTGTGGGGACAGGAGAGGGTAGAGGGAGAGAAAAAGAGAGTGAGAGAGAAAACAGGGCTAAAAATAACAATGTTTGGATTTTTCCAGACCATTTATCCTGGAATGTTAGAAAATGTAATGTGTAAAATAATACTTTTTTTTTCTACTAAAGGCACAGAGTAACAGACATTGATTATTTTTTATTTTGATCCAGTAATACACTTCCATACACATTGGCAGCTGCTTTTTCTTCAATTCAGTGAACATACACTTTGAGTTCCGTATTTTTCTTCTCCCAAAAGGACAGACAACAAGCTAGTGAGTCATTTGGCCAGTGGTGGGGAAGAGCACTTTCCAGTCTGTGGATTATTATGGAGATAAGCCCACAGCTGTGTGAGGAGTACATCGGTAGAACCACATCTGTTTACATCAGCTGAGGGTCTATCACTTATCTGTAGTAGCATGTTTCCTGAGATAGCTTAACTATGTGGACTTAATACTTGATCACATGGTTATTTTGAGAACTCTACAATGGCCCATAAGAGAAATCTTACTGTCTTCAGTAGTCTTGTCTAATTCATGCTCTAGGTCCCACAGCTATTACTGATACTGTGTATTAACAAACTAAAGGGACTGCTTTTAATAGTCTGTGCTATCATGTTCACACTACTCATCAGTACAGTTACTCATAAATTTGGGGAGTTAAAAATCTTTCCTTTAAGTAGCTGGGCTCACAGCCTGGTCCACAGGCACGACTGTCAGTATCAGGGAGGTGGAAAGAAATTCAAGTCCTACACACTAATGCCAACACCAAGATACAGTAGGTCCAGGACAGCCTCCACTGCTTTTGGCACTTTGATGCCATGGATAAATATAAATTATTCTTTTTGAGAATATTATCCTCCTTCAAGCTCATATTTTCACACTGGTTTCAACTTGACTTACTGCATCTTAGTTACAAATCTCTCCTCTCTTTTCCATGCCTATCTCCATGGCATCCAATTAAATGTCAAAGAGGTGCAAGACACCAGATCATCATGGGGCGGATGAGATGCAGATGCACCTAGCAAAGGGTTTGCTGTTATGTACATTTTAATCATAGTTTACATCAAGTGTCACTTAAAGGAGATAGGTTTAGACACCTACCTGCTTTTCCTTTTACTTTTCATTTCTTTACTTTCTTATTCTGTCTCAGTATAACTCTGCTGTTCTGTTGTTCATGTATCCTTAAAGGATGGCATCATTTTATAAGTTTATACGTCTACAGTGAAAAAAGCAAAAGAAAATGGATCGCTGTAAAAATTTGCTTTGCAGAGAACTCTAATGGGCAATGGGCAAGAAAATCCTGATGCAAAGTCAGTGAAGAAGCCACAATTTTTAAATTTCACCGCCTCCAGTGCACATCAGCCTAATGTTCATTCCATCAGGAAATACATAGTTAGCTTAGGAATTTAATTACATTGACCTTCAGGGGTGATTTTTACTTGCTGTCACTCCGAAGCCAGCAGTACAAACTCTCAGAACATGATCTTAGTGCCTACAGTCCCTTGTTCTCATTTTTTAAAATTAATGACAGTGCATCTGTCCACAGTCCAGATCTGAAGACGCCAAATTTTCTTTTCTTTTTTCAGGTGTTTTTTTTCCCCAAAGGAATGTTGGTGGACACATAGATGAGGCTGAGAGTTTTGTTCAGATTGGCTTTTTACATATATACTGTTTCACACTGAAAAAAATTAACTATCATATGTATGGACAACGAACAATTCTATTTACAGGGAAATAACTGGTTTTTTCTGTTCTTAATTTATTACATATTGAGTTGCTTTCTGAATATATCATGTGGGCTATTGTACTCCAGATACATTTTGCAGGCATCTACCAAGACAATAATCAGTTGTGTTTACATTACAATCAGACTTGACTCATGCCAGTGAAGTCATCCCAATTTACGTATTTACACGCAGACTTTCTCTCCACTCCATCCCCAAACAGACCACATAAAATGCAAGGAATGGTTAAAAAAAAAAAGCCTGAAGTAAAATCTGCAAAAGTTACAAAATATCAGGATAAGGCTTCTGCCTAAGCTAGAAGAATAACTGGTGGCTGGGACTGGGAGGTGGTCACCTGGGAACTGACTCTGGAGGAAGAACTGGGGGATCTTCTCAGTGCAGTTTAGGAGGACAGAAAACCGAATTATGATCCTCTGGCATCGCCAGTCTCATTTCAGGCTGTGGACCAGGCAAGGAAAAACAGGTTTTTAAGAAATGGCAAAAGAGAGTAAGATTCCATTGCCATTATGTTTTTCAGAAGCAGTAGGTTAAAATCACTGCAGACTACTGTGAGGCTCAGATGTAGGGCTTCAGGAGCTGAAGCTCTGCTACCTGTACTACAAATGTCAGTCAGCTGGATTTCAACACATGGAAATTAGGACTGCAATTCTTGCTCTGTGTGAACAGGTCTGGTCTTGCAAGTCTGCCAGAAATAGGAATTTTTGAAATTTCATTGATTCATTTTGAAAAAAAAATTGATTTTGAAATTTTTTTTCATTTTTCATGAAATTTGGATAAAATACCATTTGGATTAAAAAGGATCAGAAGAAAAAATAATTTTAAAAAATTACTTCAGCTACAGACAGCACCCAAAACATTTAAACTCCATGTCCCTGGTCCTGGCGCACTCTCTTATGTGGGTAATGGGGGGGAATTTATGTTTTTATTAGACAGCTCTACAACAGCCCTATTTGATGACCTGAAAACTGTGAAAAACACATCAACCCCCTCAAACACTTCCCAGTCTATCTGGAAGGCTAAGTGCCTTAATCCACAGTCCAGCAGTGCACTAACGAGCTTGTACCATTTAAAGCACGAGTGGTTCCCTTCATTCCATGCAAAGCTCTAGAAAGAAAAATCAAGCCCGCAAAGATCACAGGAGTTCACAGGAGTGTGAATTCAGTGAAAATTACCCAGAGGTTGAATTAAATTGGCAATCATAACATTGTTTTGTCAGGTCTAATAGTAACTCACCAAGCTGAAAATCTAAATGCAAGAGTACAGTAAAAAAAAAAGTATGCTCAGGAAAAACATCACCAAAACCTCACAAGAAGGTATCTGGCATGGAACTGATAAAATAAACGCTTTGCCGAAGTGGACAAATTTGCAAGGACAAATGTTGTTGTTTTCATTCAAGTCTATTAAATGAAAAGAAAAATCACTTTAGGACTTCTTATTTGTAGCTGTGCTTTCTCCATAAACTTTAGCCTGTATGAAGGGTACCATGCACTTTGTTTATTATCATTTTAAATTGATAAAGTTTGGATTTTCTTCCACTCTGAAGTGATCCCGGAGTGTACTCTGCACTGGAAAGACTTTAGATGAAAAGCAAGCATAAAGAGTTTAAGAACACAAAGATTACAAAATGGTAATTAATTTATGCAAAATGCCATAATAAAAGCACATCGTAGGATTGTAGTGTTGTGGTGAATAAATTTTTAAAAAAAATAACACCCTTGCCACTGATAGTCTTATTTCTATATTCTTTAAATGTTCTGATTTCAGATTTCAAAATGCTTTCCGATGTCAATGACAATCTTAATAGAGTCCAATTAGTTCCACAAGGCACTTTCTGATGCACAGGGCCCTGGCTTGATTGCGGTGAATGGTGGGTATTTCCTGTGTTTAAGTCCACATATGGATTGAGTAAGGCAGTGGCAGAGAGACTACTGTTTTCCTTCACTACATCTTCATTTCTTTTTCACAGGCTAAGCCTTTTTTGTTTTTCCTGGCTCTGTTGTCAAAACATTGACCAGAGTTTTGGCTCATGGTATCGGAATACAAAGCCAAAACAATCCTCTGGAAACCAGTGTGGCAAAATGTATTTTAAATCTATACGTTCACCATTCAACCATGGGAGTAACCATGCCCACTGCCTCACTCTGTGGTTTAAAAACAACATGGGTTTGCCCCCAGAATGGTTTGATTTATTTGACAAGCTTTTTCAAGCTGGGTATATCAACATTTAAACTGCTCTAAGGCTTGGCTTCCTACATCACATGTACAGCAAGTATTAAAACACACTCTAATCATTTTCCGCTTCTATTAAAGTAGACAAGGTGAATGCATTGTGCATTCTGCAGGATTTCTTTGAAAACCTGACAGCCTCTCCAAAGACAGGCAGGCTACAGTGATTCTTTTTTTTTTTTCCCCTCAAAAACACACAATTGAGACCTTTTAAATATTATCTTTTTTACATCCTTTTTGGAAAATACATCATTATAATAACTATGGAGAACTAATTCCTATTCTTGACATATGAAAGTCCAATGCCAAACAGTAAAAGATGACATGTTTTGAGGGATTCTTCAGAAAATGTAGCATAAAGCACAAGCACTCTGTGACACTGCAAATTATTTCCCTGCGTTGTCAGGTTCCTGGAGGGATTCTCTTTCCTCGGGGGTAACCAGGAATACAAACAAAAACTCAGCTATAAAACTGAAATCAGGACAAGACCAATTTTGCACACACAATCAGGAAAATTAAAGTCTAGAAATGGTGTGTGGCAGATTAAATAATCTATCCAAACAGAATCTAATAGTTTAAGTAGTAGGATGCAATTGTCCTGAACCAGAATTCCTGTACGATTTACTTCCGTCTTTTTTTCATTCCATTTTTCGCATCAGGTACCACATTGCTGAGCTGGGCCTCTGGCAGTGCAGGTTGTATGGACGTGATCTATGTAACGGTCACCTGCAGATGTATGGTCTTTAAGGTCCCTTCCAACCCAAACCATTCTATGATATGTTATGATATAAGATATGAGATATGAGATATGAGATATGAGATATGGTATGAGATATGATATATGATATGATATTATATGATATTATATGATATGATATGATATGATATGATATATGATATGATATATGATGATATGAATATGCATAGCCACACCACAACATGCCTAAACTCGGGGTAAGCAGTGGTTCTACCTTCAACCACCTATAAATGATTAAATTTAAACCAAATTTAAATATCCCACCCAGATTTACTCCCAAACTACACAGCAGGAACCAAAGAGCAGGCTAGAAAGGACTTTTTGTCATTAAATAAAACAAAAGCTTCTCGTCCGACCCTGTTTCACTGTGCAACCTTTATCGTGGGGTAGAGGGGAAAGTATGTTAATGTAGTGACACGTTTTACGGTTTCTTTTTTACCCGGCCTAGGGCTCCCCTGCCCAATTTCCATCCGGGGTGCAGGGAGCACGGGAAAACGCCCCGGCCGTAATTGAAAGAAAAGCAATTAGCGCAGGGGGGCGGGCACCTTGGTTGACGGGCCGCTGCTGAGGGATGTCCCGCCCCGTCCGCGGAAGCCCCCCCACCCCCTGTCCCGGCCCCAGCCGCACCTCGGGCCCCCGGAGCGACGGCTTGGCGGGGAGCGGGCGGCCCCGCAGCAGGAGGGGCCCGCCCGGGCTCCCCTCCCCTCCCCATCCCGCCTCGGATGCTTACCTTCACCCGCAGCCTTCTAGCCAGCGAGTTTTTCCTCATTCAACCTATTTCCGTTGGCCTTCGCCACGAAAACTGTAAAACGCCAACGCTGGATTTCTAGCGCCTAAATACAGAGCGCTTAAAAAAAAACCAGGGTTAAGAGTAACAAGAGGTAGAGGCTCAGCAAACCCCATAAACCCGAGATGCGAAAGCTAGTGAGAAGGGGAAGGGGGAAGGGAGGAGGAGAGGCTTGAAAGTATCAGTACAAATAGCTTAGATTTTACTCCCAGACACCACA
>NW_010180974.1:0-732 GCF_000695765.1 Mesitornis unicolor
CTGAAAAGTGGAAAATATTTGTCTCCTCATAATCCAGACTCATTACTGTCCGAATGACACCAGTGCTAGAATCAATGGGAAAATACTTGCGGACAGATGGTTCAACAATCTGATACACAAGCAAAGCATTAGATTCTTTATCAGAATCTGTAGCTCGAATTACTAATGGGATATTCTTGTCAGTCAGAACCACACTGTTAATTGAAGCTGATTCAGTGATGAGTCCTGTATATTCAGCCTGCATAAAAATTGGTGTATTGTCATTCTCATCCCGAAGATGTACTAAAACTGTTGCATTAGTGGACAAGCCGGCCATGTTTGTTCCTTGCACAGTTAGAGTGTAAATAGACAAAGTTTCAAAATCAAGTATCTTCTGAGAAACAATGACACCCGAGTTGGGGTTGATAGCAAAGGCATCACCGATATTACCATCTTTTATTTCGTAAACTACTGAAGACTGACTGTATGCTGTAACCATTCCAACAAAACTACCAATGCTGGCACTTTCACTGATTTCTGTAGAATATTCTTTGGCTGTGAATTTTGGTGAGGCATTATCAGAAACCGTAACAAATATATGCACAGAGGTCACTTCACTCATTGGAGGATCTCCTTTGTCCATAGCTTTTACCATCAGGTTGTACTCTTCCTGGTTACTATGATCTAATTCCTTTGCAACTTTAATCATACCCAAAATGGGATCTATAAAGAAGGAATTTCCAATATTCCCTG
>NW_010180975.1:0-14677 GCF_000695765.1 Mesitornis unicolor
ACGTTCTGTGATTCTGTGATTCTGTAAATAGTACACTGTCACCAACATCTGAGTAGAAGTAAATAGATAGGTAGATAACTGCTTAGGAGGTGTTCACAGGCATCCCCTAGTAGAATATCATAGGCATGTTGTTTACTGGAAAGAAATGATAGTTTGGGTCACTAGCCACCTCCTTTCGTAGTAGTTCAGTGGGTAGAACACATCACCTTCCAGGGTGATTGTGAAAATTTAGATGCTTAACTTTTAGATATTTGACATGAATTTTCACAGATTAAGTCCACCTCAAAACACCTGCGCAAACAGAGGCATGTATCTGCTATATTCTTTTCTAAACAAAGGTTTCTGTGAAGCTAGGATTCACAGCCTAAAATCACATTCAGATCTTAGTACCAAAGCAGCCTTGCTTAAGGCATCGACTCTACAGTTCACAGTGTGAATATTTGTTATTTACCTAAAAAACTACTGAATAAAAGTCTTCCTCAAAGAACAGTAATGTCTGAACACAGAATTACTGTTTCTGAGCCTGGGCAGCTCATAAAGAACAATGTAGATATATGTGTTTTAGTCTAAATAAATTAAGGCAACGAATGATCTGGCCTTTGATTATCCATGTTGTTTGGCTGTGTTACTCACTGTCTGTATTAGAACACTTAATACAGCTCCTTCCAAAATAATGTTCACACACAATTCCAGGAAAACACTCCCCCAAGGCAATACAACCTATGTAAGGTCACCAAGATTTTTGTTTGATTGTTGAAAAATGCAGAAGTACAGTTCTATCATAATTATCCCTTAAATCACAGTTATGCAGCACTACACATACACATTTGAGTGGAAGCATGGATCTGAGATTAAGAAAGAAGTGTACCTAGGTGCTCACTATCAAAACTTTCAGCTCTGTAGTTCACTCCCACTGATAGTTTTCTATTGTCCACATTGCTTCAATAGCAGTGTACCACTGGAGTTTCTTTTGGAGTGAGCTTTTTCTGTCCAATATAGCTCCAGAAACTGAGCTATGGCATTGCCATGAGTGTATCAGGCCAGGCTTCCTTCCTCTTACAGTCCTCTCATACTTTCCCAGCAGCTTTGTACCCTCAAGTACATCCACAGAATCTCATATCTCTGTGTAGGACATGCAATGCACACCTTCAGAGCATCTCCATAAAAACACAATTTTGTGGCTGCAGCACGATCCTGATATTTTTTTTCAGATGAACACTTGAAACAGGAAAACCAAACAAGCAAAAAAACCAAACCAAACCAAAACACAAAAAAAAACCCAAAAGGACTTAGAAGATTGGTTCTGTAATAGTTCTCAGAGAACTGTGAGGTGTAAAGAAGACTCAAATGCAGGGTAGGTGGACAGAGATTGCTATGCTTAAGCAAGGTGAATGTGAGTCTATCTACAATTGATCTCAGAGTATGATCTCAGTCATTTCTCTGTTTTGCTTAACTACAATTAGCAAATAATCAAGCTAAAGTTAGGCTGTGCTGCTGTATATTGCCGTTACAGATGCTGAACATTAGCCTAAACGAAGGGATGCCTTTTATTATAATCTAAGCATCGGTGAGAAACTGAAAGATTTAATGCCTCAAACAGTGTGGCAGGACAGGTTCTGCATAACAAAAGCTGCAAGTTCTGCTCTGCAAAAAGAAGAAAAGAAGTGCGGGAAGCAGGGGGGCAGGGGCGCCTATCTGTCCCTGAACTCAGGATGCGCAGGTCTGCTGTTGGGAAGGGGCTCACGACTACCCTCCCCCGCCCCACACACACACACACACACACACGATGCCGCCTGTGCAGCAGCTTCGAGGGCCTGGACTGTATAAAAGTCACTGGCTTAGGGAGCCACGCGCGGGCGCCCACCATCGGAGGACTGCTTTGCTGTCGCCATCATCATCGCGGGATCCAAGGGTGGTGATATCCTTCCTTATCTTTTTCCTGTCACTCTTTTCTTACAGAAGGCATCGGGAACCCACACTACCAACTGCTTTTATGTTTTCCAACTTGTTCACATTAAAACGTTTAATTGATCGTCTGGTGTCGGCTCACCTTAATTTAGCCTGAGGTTATTTGCAGAACTTTAGTCACTCTCTTCCAGCATCTCTGGAACCCATACACTGGCTGCTGATCCTGCTGATTCTGAAGACAACAGTCTAAATGGTCTTCCTAACATATGCATTAGCAGCATTCAGTACATAGGCCAACAGTCACAAATCTTTTTATTAAAAATCACAGCCAAGAATGCTAATCATTTTTCATGAAATGCCAAATAGCTGACAAATGGTTCTGGAACATTTCTCCAGAAACTGAAAATTCTTGATTCAGTCCATTGCTGTTC
Organism: Mesitornis unicolor; assembly: GCF_000695765.1. Lineage (NCBI taxonomy): Eukaryota > Metazoa > Chordata > Aves > Mesitornithiformes > Mesitornithidae > Mesitornis > Mesitornis unicolor. Next base: position 2,340 of record NW_010180975.1, read on the forward strand.
ATAAGGCTTTCCAAACCAATAGCTTTCATCTCACTTTTACTGAAGTTGTGTCATTTGGACACTGTGGCAAAAATGTAAGATTCATCAAATTAGTGAGACGACAATAAAACTGGAATACGAGTCTGTAGTGTGGTAATCAGGAAAATTCCCAATGAAGGGTGTTATTCAGACTTCTGAACAGCTACCAGAGCTCTACAAACATTTTGTGCTGTGACCTTAACATTGAAGTGTATGAACACATGGAAAAATGTGCAAACGGATTAAAACATTCAATTACAGAAGCACGTTGTCAGCAAGGCTACAGAGGTAGGAACGGGTTCCCTCCCCCTCTTTTCCTGTTCTTTTAACATCTGGCCACACAGTGGCACAGTTTCAAAAGGAAAAATGAGAGGCAAAATTTCAGGCAAGTTCCTTCAGCATCAGCAGTTAGTAATAATGAGGAACTGCTGTTTCTCTGTAACATATTGGTTTAGGTATTTTTTTTTGGTTGCTTGGTTTGGTTTTTGTTGATGTTGTTTGGCTTGTTTTACTGTTAGCCTTTTTTTGTTTGATTTGTTGGATTGGTTTTGTTTTGGGGCTTCTTTGTGGAAGCTGAAGGTCTTGTAAAGGAGCTACTGTTTTAAAGCGTGAAAATTGCTGTACTGGATGTAAGTTGAGGTCCACTTTTCTCAGTACCCTGCTATGTACTATTGCTTGGAGACCTACATTTGCTTCAGAGGACAGACTAACTGATTCAGAGTGATTAAGACAATTCACTTCAGAGTGATTAAGACAATTCTCAGGAAATTTGTCTTATAAACAATTTTTACTCACTAATTATGATCGCTGTAAATTCTCATGATGCAGTTTAGAAAACTGAGCTTGACAAAAAAACAACTGTGCAAAATACACATTTTTTATGCTACATTTCTTTCTTCATTCATACAACAGACTATTTTTTATCCACCCACAAGATGGCACCAAAAGCTTGAATAAAGTTTAGTGCTGTGCATGATCACACACCTTGCCGTTTTTATATTTCCTATGCATCTTTTCCTCCAAAATGGTAGAAATATAATGTGTATGGCACAAACCCAGAAATCTGCATCTGCCAAACACTTTGAAATGACACATACTTTTTTAAAAAGTAAAGGTAGTACTCACCTCAGTTTGATTCACATAGGTATTTTGTCACATATTAGTTCAATGCTTAAACTAAAAAATATGTATCTACTAGAAATATCTCACTCATGATTTAAAAATAGACGAATTCCCAAGGAAGATAATTTCTTCAGTAACAGGATTTGAGTTCACTGCTTGATATTCTTTCAAAGACAGAATAATGTACATTTTATTAAAGAGCCCAAAGTTTCATCATTATGAAACAACATCTTTCAAAGTTAATAGTGGTTAACATAACTTTAAATGAGTTTCTGTCTAAATGATAAGTTTACAGTGTGACTACTACTGATGAACTTAGAACTGGTGATAATTTGTTTAGTTTATTTTTTTAACTAAATCTTAAGGAAAGTTTTAGTTTCTGTGGTAGTATAAAGTATATAATGGGATGTTTGTATTACCCTCCTATGAGAATTTTGCACATAAAGGCAAGTTGTTTGTAAACTGAAATAAGCCCTATAAGACTTATTTATCCATTAGTATCTGTAACAAAGGGATTTTGAAAAGATTCTTTTAAGAACCTGAAGAGGATTGAAATGTAAAAATCGTAGAAAAAATCAGATTTTATAAAATAAACAAATATTGACCTTTGTAAAACCAAGGTAAATTATTTAGTTGCAAAAAAATAATCTGATTTACTTCAGAACTCAGATGCACGTCCTTTCTTCTTACAAAAGATACCGTGTACGTACACAATAATAATAGTCTTTAAAAGTATGAAGCAAAGGGAGAGTCTTAGAAGGAGAAAAAACACAATAATTTCATACTGAAAACAAGACAACCTTATATCACAGCACACTGCAAATGCCAATAATACGCAGATAATATTATTTGCCACAACTGCCAAAAGAAAAGAGAAGCACATAGTAAATTAAAAATATGTTCTAGTAAGGCCTTCACGCTGAATGAGATAATTTATCCTTCTCATCCAAAAAAAATCACAAGGAAACATATAAAAGCAAGTGTTGAATGCTCATGGGAAACAATCTGGTGAATAGTAAGACTTATTGTGCAGAGTAAATGAAAGATATTATATAGCAATCATTCTGTTTTCCTTGATAGTTGGATTAAGCCAAACTTACAGTGTATTTCTAGTCAGTTCAAGTACATTTTAAATGGTGTATTAAGTAAAAAAGCATCGGGCTCAATCCTCTAAGCTGTTCATGTGTGACAGTGTCCTTGACTGCAGAAGTGCTGCATGTGATATATAGTCACAGACATGCCCTAATACCTCAGTTCCAGTTCAGGAGAGCTTGAGAACATAGTCTCAGACAGTTTACAACTTTCAAACTTTAATCTACACCATATTAGTTTTCTGTCTTGAACTGGACAGCACATCATGACTTGCTTAGTACATGGCTTCAGTATTCAGGGACTGGTTTTTTCACAAAGTTTCCAGTCCATATTTTTAAAGCAGTTATGCTCTAGTAAGAAAGTCTGGTGTTAATAACTCTTTTTAGATGCCAACATCAGTGTTGTCAACCATAAAGAGAGTTCATACATTTTGAGTATGGTCACCAGAGTTTCCCATATAACATTTACATGAATACATGCTGCTTAACCTTTTTGTTTACCACTAAGTGTTTGGATTCCTCACTTGGATGAGCAGTCAGTGTCATATTGTATGTAAGGCACTGTTCATTGGTGTGGTTAAAAGGTTTATTTCTGTTTCTGTGAAAGAAGCAATGCTTTTCACGGTACTAGTTAGTCATAGGGAATCACAGTTTAACTCAGCTGGGTGTTTCCTGATATGTCCCACTGCAAAGGAACTGTTGTGGAAAATACTGTCAGGTTTGCTGCACATTTTCAAACAATGACAGTGAAGGTCTGCAGAATGATATAATAAAGTGTGTTTCTTAACAGAGTGTGTGTTTTTTACTTCAGCCTCTAGGCTGAGTGCACTTCCTGACACTGTCGAATTTTTTAAGATAGATGGAAATCATACTTTAAAAAAAAAAGCTGCTTCTTTCAAAAACATTATACATAGCTTTAAATCCATAACATGTATAGCCTTATGTATAAAACCAAGTGCTAAACAATGTGAATGCAACGTCAGGCATGCAAAGCTAGGAAACAGCAGAATTAAGTCTTCCCTTTCCTTTAACTGTCCCTGTTCAATAAAATGTGTATAAAGTGTATGTCTTTAACTGCTTTCCATTTTTCTTCCAATGTACAACTTTTGTATTTGGCACACAGAGTTGAAGGCAATTACAGGCTGTTCCTAGATTCTCCCCTGTTTAATGTGCAATATCAATGGATCATTTCTACGTTTTATTCAAGATACATAATGAAAACAAAATGGCCCATAACCTGAGATTTGCACTCCCCCATACTGTTCTTATTGTGAGAGTATTTGAATCCTTCGTATCTACTAAGAGGTGTAGTTGTCCAAATACCTCTTTGGTGCTGCAAAAAGAGTTTCTCAACCTTCTCCAGTGTTACTTGCAGCAAATTCCAACTTCCATTTGGAAATCTGATTTGGATGTAAAATGCTGTAGAATCAAACACTGCTGTTGCTCGTGATGGAGGGTTTCCATTTATTCTCTCTCTTCAAAACCTGAAATATAAACACATTCAGAATATTTTGAATGTGAAAAAAACTGACATTCCAGCATTGTTTGCATATTTTCAGTTTTCAGTTTTCAAAACTGAAAAGGTTACTCTATCAGACCTCTCTGTGCACATGAGAAATTCACAAACTATCCTTTTGTTTAAATAACAAGTACCAGATGTCACAGCAAGTAAGCTATACCTAAGCTGCCTGTGGGTTAGCAAATTCCCTGTGTTCGGCACTGCTTAATTGACAGGCCATTTGCTTCTGACATGCTGCTATTTACACTGCAGGACAGGGCACAGGTACAGAACAGCCTCAACAGTGTAATTGAATTAAAGAATACAAAAAAAAAAGTTTCAGCTTTAAGAGCTATAGTAATTTAAAAAAACCTAAACAACCCAAGAAAACAGAATTAAAACAAAACAAACAAACAAAACACAAACAAGAAAAAAAAAAACCAAAACAAAAAACAGACAAAGCCCAAAAGCCAGCATGCATATTTATGGCTTATTATTTGAATATTTTTCTTCTGCACCTAACCCACAAATGAAAGTGTCTTCACAGTGCTATCTTAAGATATTTTAACAACCAAAACAATTTTCCAAACCTCTGATTGTTCATTTATTAGTGGAGCATCTCCCTTATGAGGAATTACTGAGGGAGCTGGGTCTCTTTAGCTTGGAAAAGAGGAGACTGAGGGGTGACCTCATTAATAAACTTGCAAAGGGCGAGTGTCAGGAAGAAGGAGCCAGGCTTTTCTCAGTGATAGCCAATGACAGGACAAGGGGAAATGGGAACAAGCTGGAGCATAGGAGGTTCAATCTGAACGTGAGGAAAAACTTTTTTACTGTAAGAGTGACGGAGCACTGGAACAGGCTGCCCAGAGAGGTTGTGGAGTCTCCTTCTCTGGAGACATTCATAACCCGAATGGACACGTTCCTGTGCAACCTAGTCTAGGTGATCGTGCTCTGGCAGGGGGTTTGGACTAGATGATCTTTGGAGGTCCCTTCCAACTCCTAATATTCTGTGATTCTGTGATTATGTAGTCTTATTGAGCTTCTCACTTTCATTCAAGGGGACAAGTTGTATATATAATAAAAATTTGAACTGAGAGAATCCCTGGTAATCTGAATCAGCTTGTAAAGTTTGATACCCATCTGTTTATTCTAAGCCAGGTTGTTCAAGGCCTAGAGGACTCAAATAACCCTTTTTCTCTAGTGTCAATAAGCAAGTAAAACTGTAGTCTCTATATGTTACCAAACATTAAATTACTCATTTTTGGTCATAATTCTAGTGCATTCTCCTGTTACGCAGCATTACAATACAAAAGTAAACATAGTGTTTATATTCAGACTCTGGATTGTATAACTTGAAATTGCAAGTACAGTATAACTTGAGATGTTATGCTAATTCCACTCCTTAGAATCAGAGTGCAAAGCAGCCTGGAATCAGGATATTTCTGTGAAAGCCAGAAAGAAAAAAAAGTACTAAGAAAATATTAAGTTTCTTCAGGAAGAGGAATTCTCATTTATTTTAATAGCTAAATGGCATTTAACTTGAAAATTCTCAATTTATTTATAAACCTAGGAGCATGAAGCTAATGGTTCAGACACCATCTCTCTCAGTGTTTTGCTGCAAAGATCTAAATGCTGTGTCCATAATGATTCTTCATTATGAAGATGGGAGAAGACTCCAAAAAGGGGTCTAAAAGCCTCAGAAAGGTTGTTCAGGCATATATTTGACAGGCTGTACACCATTGCAGAGTGTTTGGTCAAGCTCAGTTGGAACCTAAATAATACAGCTAGTTTTCGTCCAGGACAACCTCATGTAAGGCCAGCTCTATTCCCGTGTCATAAAAGCTTTCTCTCTGACTCCTCTTATAAGATGTGCTGGGTTTGGCAATCAGAGAGTCACGCTGGAGGTAGCTTTGTTGGTATTGCTTGTAATGTGCATCTCATAAATCATCTCATCAGGTCAGTGATATTATAACCTTGTGACGAAAAGAGACTCTACTGCAGAGTTTAAATTTAACAATTTATTTGAACAACGTGCAGATCCAGTACGTCACTATTGCAGGTTCTATGGATACAATGGAGAATGCGCTACTGCAGTTTTAAAAGCAAGACTACACTATTACAACCACAAGAGATTCACAAATTGCACTGTTGTAACTACAACAGTCACAAAATGCACTATTACAGCCCACAGGCAATTCACGGCAGGCTGCAGATCACTCACAAAACTCACTGTTACTGCTCATAAGCAACTCACAACAACTCCCAGGCTACTAACAAAATTCACTATTCCAATTCCCAGGCGATTCACAGAACACACTATCACAACTCGCAAACAACTCAGAATACCACACGTGTCTTAGTCAATCACCTGCAACTACAAACTTAAAGCCTGACAAAAATTAACTTACCTCTTCAGGTAAGGGCTCCCATGTAAGTTACCTTGGCCAGAATTCTGACCAAGGGGGAAGGTTCTCATCATTCCATGGCTGGAGAAGTAACTCCCCATTCCTAACATAAATCTTAGAGTTTTTATCCCCTGGTGTATGGGACAGCAGGAAGTGGCATGTCTGAGTAGATTAGACCACCTGGGTGGTTGTTTCTTGCAGTGCCTGCCCTTAACTTTGTTTATTCATGGATGTTGTTCCTTTATGTATGCTCTATCTTTTGCATATCTTTGTATTGTTTGGGTCTGTTGGAGCCAGATAGAAGTCCTTCAGCTTACCTTTGTTTTACTTTTAAGCAACTCAATAGTGGTTTGATTGGGACTCAGGGCATACTATTTGTTGGGGAATTTCAAGGCTCAACTCAGGTTTTTGTTCTTTGTGTGGCATTGCCCTGTTTTAGTCTTGGGCTTATCGGACAACTCAAGGCTGAGCTATCTATGCAGCTCCCCATGTGTTGTCTCTGCAGACATAGGGCCTCAAGGTAATCCAAGGCTGAGTCACTCTTGCAACCCCCTCGTGAGTCACCTGGTGCTCTGGACATTACCGAAACCTGTTTGAACTACAAGCCAGACAATCCTTACAAGCCTCTTCAGCTCCAGGCAGTCAGACTCAAGCCACTGTCTGCCAGAGCACTTACATCTGCCCTGCAACCGTTTCTTCTCAAGCAACAGCTTGGGACAAACCAACCATGGAAGGTGAGCAGGATTGATGTGGTGTCTTCCTTCTCCCAAGAGTACTGTTCAATAGCCAGCTAATCCTTTGCATGCTGTCAGGCTCTTTTAGTACAGATGTCCTTCCTCTGTGAATCAGATCCATGCCCAGAAGAAAATGCTGGGCTTTGCCTAATAAGGGCTGTACTATATCTTCTCAACGGTATTGGGTCTCCTCTTGGAAGAACAGGAATAAGTCACATAGCCTGGTCAAAATCTTCCACTTCAGTGGCTTTCAGAGGTTCTTCTATTATAGAAGTAGTACAGTGACAAGAATGCTGATATGTGTCTTCTGCCACCCGTAGGAGCTTGAATATGATCAATTACCATTTAGCACAAGAGGTTATCCTGACCAAGGATTGCCCATGTTGTCAGGGCATGTAAATTCTCAATACTGCCAGCTCCTTGTAGCCACAAACGTGAGGACACCCCTAGCTGAGCTGTTTTTCCACAACATTCAGGTGCCAGGCAACAGAAACTGTACCCCACAGCAGGCTCAGGTTAGCATCACTCGAACAGAAGACCTTCCAGCAGGACTGAATGGGTCACATGCTGTTTGGATAGTGCACTGTGTTTCCTGATTTTCTTTCAGGGTTTGGGGGCCACAATAATTTCTACAACTTAATTTCTACTCTTTTGGGTAACTCAGGAGAAAGGTAACCTCTGCTTACTTTTTACCTTTGAAGTGACTCTGCTCTATGAGCCTCCCTGCACCTCTCCCTGAAACACTTTTGCAGGTTGTGTAACAGATGGTTTACCTCCAAATCTCACACATTTCTTAGCTCATGCTCCACTTCATTTTCTTGTCCTCATCCAAACAGGTGCTGAGTGATGGGCATCTCAGAAGACAAGAATCCTCAGTGAGCCAGGGAAATCTGTGCTGCTTGCGTGTCTACCATGAACATAAACTGAAAAATCTCCTATGAGTAAAAAGAGAAGAATGAAATGCATGGTTTAGTTTAGTACATTGTTCTTGCTGTGTCCCTTACCTGAGACCTCTAGACTCAGTAAAATCCTTGTTATGCTTCCACCCTGGACACAGTATTTCCCACAATTGTTCATCATATCCCTACCTAGATAAACTGACTTGTAACCTTAACATGATTGTGAAGACCACGGTCTTGTTAATGTGAATAGAGAATGGTCTGTTGTCATCCATTGCTACTCCTGATTTTATAGACCTCGATCATAGCTCCTCTAAGTAACATGTTTTAGATTAGATGTTCTTAGCCTATTCAGTCATTCCTTGTACAAAACTATTCTGTACTTTGCTGCCTTCCTCTGGATTTTTTTTTCTATTGAATACTTTTTTTTAGAATCAGAACTGTTTACATTGTTCAAGGTGCAGGAAAGTCAGCTAACAGTATTATGATGGTTTGTGTTTTGTTGTCTTTTTCTCCTAATAGTCCTTAACATTTTATTTGTTTGGGGTTTTTTTGTTGGTTTTTTTGGTTGTTTTGTTTTGTGGTGGTTTTTTTTTTTCTGACTACTGGTATTATTTAACTGGTGTTTCAGGAAATGTTTTTTTACAACCCCAAGTTATCGCTCTTGTGGAGGTAACGGTTAGCTTAGAACCTATATTTTTATTTTGGAAATTAGGATTGTTTTTCTCCCATGTACATCACTTTACATTTATTTACACTGAATTTCATTTGTCACTTCATTGCCCTGTCAGTCTTTTTTCAATTCCTCACAGTCAGCTTTCATCCTTACCATCCTGAATAATACAGTATTTTCAGCAGCCTTTTTCATTTCAGTGATCTCCTGCTTTCCAGGTCAATGATGAATATGTTTTACAGTACAGATCCAAACTTACCTGCACTGATGACCTGTCACCACTTCAAGAACTGACAATTTACTCCTACTTGTGTTTTCTTCCTCTTAACCACCATTTATCCGTGCAACAAATGGCTTTGTTCATGCCACCTAATTTACTTAAAAGCTTTGTGTAAGAGACTTTGTCCAAAGGCCATTTGACGACTATGTAAACTAGTTTCCCCTTCCTCTTTTGGAACCTGTTAAAAAAATTGAAGTCAAATTTTCCACCTTTTGATCTTAAGCATCTAAGGCTCTTTAAAGTGAAAAGCTGCATGAAACTTAGTAATTCAGGTATTTCATCCTTCAGTTCCTCTAGATCTCATACCCAAATAACATCTGGTCCTGGAAATTCATTACTGTCCATTTGTCATTTTTTTCTAAGAACTCTCCTATAATCCCTTAGTTTCAGACAGATCCTTGATAAGTCTCCTGCTGAGAGTGGCTCCCTAATGGGACTCTCCTCTCTGCTTTTTCTTCTGCAAGGATCATCACTGCGGCCTCTCAACAATGACCTTTTTCTGCTTGTTCATTTTCAGTACTCCTTTTACATTCTGATCATCAACTGAATGTACAGACTTCTTGATCTTCATGTGTGTAAAACAAAGAAATATTTTTTCCCTTTGCCACTTGTTCATTCTTTTGAATTACTGTTTTATGTTTTCACATTTTTCTTTTAAACAAAAAGATATAACTTTTTGAAGAATACCCTATTGTCTCTAGAAACCTCCCATATATTACTATTTGGGCTTTCAACTTTCTTTTTCTTCCTTAGTCTTCTGTTAGCAGACAATCTTAATTAGACCTGTGCTTCCCATTTTTATCCTTCAGTAATGCCGATATTTGCCATAAGGATTTAATTCTCTTGGTTGTCCATTAGCTTTTTTAGACAACTTCTTCATTTTTGGATAGTTACCCTCTCTCAAGTTGATCAGAGCTGTACTGGAAGGTATTTCAACCTTTGTTGCTCATATAAAGACACTGAATCTAGGTATTATAATATAACACTTTAACTATGGATTGTAAACCATTTTCTCCATAGTATTCAGTGACTACATAGAAGTTGTTTATCCTTTTCTGTATGTCTGCAACTAGCTGCTCCACTAAACAGCTAGTGAGAGTAACTAAAAAAAAAACCAACAAATTTGATCTCTGCATTGCATGCCAACATGACATTTAATCAGAACTATGTTTCTGTAGCTAAGGTATTTTGTATGACTTGTCCTTGCTATGTGTCTGATCTCTTTCACTGTATTTTGCAGTACCATCATGCTAGTCAAGCCAGTGATATCTTCATTTAAAACTAGATATTTTTATTCTCCTACCGTATTTCTTCTAAAATTCATGTAGGTGTATGTGCATCATGCTTTCAGTTCTTTTCTCAATTTATTTTCTCTGTTTAATTGACACCCCTCCAGTTAACTTCAGTTCATATTTTAGGCATAAAGATTTGTATCTTCATCTAAGTAAGCAGTAAAGTTACCCAAACTGCATGTTCTTCTGTACGTACCAACTTTCCTCCAGTTCTCATTTTAAAATCTAACTTGTTATGTTCTTGATTTTAAATGGCTGGATACTGGCTTAATTATGATGAAATTAAGCTGTGTTTTTCTCCACTGACTTCTTTTATTCAATAAGAAATTTCAGTTTCTCACAGGGCAACACAATCCTTTCTTTCTTTTCCTTACATATCTTTATCAGCCTCCCAGACTATCAAGATCTCTGGTAATTTTTAAGTTGTGAAACTGAACATCTTCAACTGCATAAAACTCTTAACCACCCTGTGAGACTGCCTCATCACAAAAGAGGACGTCCTACGAACCCTGGTAATGGCAAGCAGGCTACCTTAAAACTGGAAGCTGCAGAACTTGTGAGTTACAGTCTGCATAGTGATCCCTAATTTTCTGATATGGAAATCTAGATAGAAATTTGTTAGATATTATGTACTTCAGTTTTTGCTTCATTATTTCTGAAAAAAAAAGTAAGAAAAATGAAAGCATTTTCTTGTGCACAACACCAGCTGGATCTGATTGTTACGCTTTTATAAAAGTGTGTGCATGTGTGTGTGTGTGTGTGTGTGTGTGTATACACAAAGACACATAATATTCAAGAGACAGAAGAGGCTTCTGGATAGCCTAGGGTAGCTCTGACATTGCTATGCTCCTATATTCAGGCAACAACTGAAGCCGTAGTCGCTGGATTTGCTCTCTAGTCTCCATTGACAAAAATATCAGGAGCTTTGATGATGAGCTTAGACATAGATATATTGATCTGTGAACCACATGTAGCCTACAGAACTTAACAGATAAGTTAGTTGCTCTGGAAAAGCAGAGTAAGGAATGGGCCTCTATTGGAGGAGCAGTCTTACATGGCCCGGTCTAAAGGTCCAGAGCTGTTCCCTTTTACATTCTCTACCTGGGCAAGAATATTTGTGGGTAAAGCTGACAAGTCCATCAACCACAAAAAATCAAGAGTGCACAAAATATACAAGTTCTTCAAATCATAACTCCTCTGACTAGCATTTCAGCTTCCAAAAATATCCATTGTACCTTTCATCTAAAGACTGTAAAATGTGTTACGAATGTCTTCTACTGTAATTTCACAGACTGTCTGTGACACACAGGTATTATTCCTTAAAGCTAAGGAAAAAATAATTTATTGCCACAGGTCACAAAATGAATCAGTGGCAGAACTGAGACCAGAATGGCAAAATGTGGAGTTTGAGGCCTATATTCTGTTTGCTGGATTGAAGAGGATTAAAAATATCTATAAGGAAAAGTCATATCCAGTAAAAATGTATTAAGTACTGTCTTGCTTGTTTAAAAACAAACTAACATATAGGCCTCTCTTGAAATGCACTGAATTCCTTCTTATCAATGGGATGCTGTATTTGGTCTGGCTGATACAGTCATTTTTCCCCGTAGCAGCCCTGAGAGTGCTGTGATTTTTATTGGTAGTTAGAAAAGTGCTGATAACACACCAGTATTTTGGCTACTGCTGAGCAGTGCTGGCAGGGCATCAAGGTTGTCTCTCCAACATACCCTCCTCATCAGTAGGCTGGGGGTGGGTGAGACCTTGAAAGAGGACAGAAAGCAGAAACTACCCAGTTCCTGCCCTTATCAAAACTTCAAGACATGCAGAGGGATTATGGCCACCAGCCAGGTGAGTGGATTGCTACCTGTCTGCTCCAGTACTGCCTCTCTATCATTCGCTTCCTCAGCTGGATAGGAGAGTGAAAATAGAGTGAGGGGCTCGTGGGTAGAGATAAAGACAAAGAGAGATCACTCACCAATTACCATCATGGGCAAAATAGAGTTGACCTGGGGAAAGTAGTTTAATTTATTACCTATCAAACCTGAGTAGGACAAGGAGAAATAAAACCCAATCTCAAAACAACTGTCCCCCACCCCTCCTTTCTTCCTGAAGGGAACTTTAATCCCAAATTCTCTACCTCCTCCTCATCAGCAGAGCAGAGGAACAGGGAATGGGGGTTGTGGTTAGTTCATCACATGTTGTTTCTGTTACTCTCTCCTCCTCAGGGTGCTGACTGGGGAGTCCCAGTCGACTGGAGGCTTGCAAACGTGACACCCATCTACAAGAAGGGCCGGAAGGAAGACCCGGGGAACTACAGACCTGTCAG
>NW_010180976.1:0-1561 GCF_000695765.1 Mesitornis unicolor
GGTGAGTGCGGGTGTGGGGGGAGGCTGGGCTGGACGAGGGCCGGGGCAGAAACGCGGGCCCCTGGGGAGGGGGGATCTCTCAGCCTCTGAGGAGCAGCCATTCAAGAGGAGTTGCCGCTGGCTCAGCCACTCACAGCTGCCCCGGGCGGCCAAAGCCCCAACACACACAAAGCACAGACCCAGCCGGCAGGACAGGTCTCCCAGGGCCTCCCTTATCAAAGCAGACAGAAGGCCTCTGCACCCTTACCAATCACAAAACTGGGCGCTTTGTCCCGTGGTGGGTTGATGTCTGCTGGACGCCACATTTCTACCCAGAATGTCTATAAATCTCCCTCTTCAACTGGCCATGGGAGAGAAAATATAACAAAAGGCTTGTGGGCCAAGATAAGCACAGGGGGAGATCACTAAGCATTCACCGTCTTGGGTAAAATAGACACGACTCGCGGAAATGAATTGAATTTATTACCAATCAAATCAGAGTAAGATGATGAGAAAAAAACCCAACTCTTAAAACAACTTCCCTGCAGCCCTCCCTTCTTCCCGGGCTAAACTTCACTCCCGACTTCTCATCTTCTCCTCCCAAGTGCTGCAGGGGCAAGGTGAATGGGGGTAGCGGTCAGTTCTTCACACGTTGTCTCTGCCGCTGCTTCCTCCTCACACTTGTGCCCTGCTCCAGCGAGGGGTGCTGGCCACGGGAGACAGTCCTTCCTGAACGCCTACAACATGGGTCCCAACCATGGGCTGCACTTCCGGCCAACTGCGCTTGTATGGCTGCCTTCCGTGGGGTGCAGTCTTGCAGAAAACGACTGCTCCAGCATGGGTCCCCCACAGAGTCACAGGTTCTGCCAGAGAAACTGCTCCAGCGCAGGCTCTCCACAGGGTCACTGCCGCCCTGGGGTGCTGGGTCTTCCACGGGCTGAAGGTGGATTTCTGCTCCACCGTGGACCTCTATGGGCAGCTAAAGGTGCCTCCAGGAGCCCTCTCCTGCCCTGTGGCTTTGTACTTTTGTTTGTGGTGTGGCTTTGGCTGCCCTGGGCAACTGAGCCGGGCTGGGGCCGAAGGCCGGGGCTGGCCAGGCCCATGCCTGTGATGCGCTCTGCGCCTGTGACATCACAGGGACGTGTCCCAACGGGGTCGATTACCGGGGCTGCAAGCAGGCAGTGGTGCCCCAGTAACGGCCTGGGACAGCGGTGAGTGCGGGTGTGGGGGGAGGCTGGGCTGGACGAGGGCTGGGGCAGAAACGCAGGCCCCTGGGGAGGGGGGATCTCTCAGCCTCTGAGTCCCCATTCCCCCCAGCGCCAGCTCCCTCCCTCCCAGCCCCACTGAACCTCTTCTCTCTCTCCTCCTTGCAGGCCATGGATTTCATTACGTGCTTCGGTTTGCTTCTGCAAAGCCTCTTATCCTACACACAGAAAGGTGGGGATGAGCTGCATGAGGCCATGCGTTTGCACGTGCACCAGCGTGCGGAGATCCTGAGCCAGGAGATGGCTCAGCTGGTGCAGGAGGCGGAGCAGATGTACCAGGAGCAGATGGAGCAGGAACAGAGCAGACAGGAGCAGAG
>NW_010180977.1:0-23560 GCF_000695765.1 Mesitornis unicolor
CTCCTAATATTCTGTGATTCTGTGAATAAGGCTCTGGTACAACCTTTATAAAATTGACAGGAACCAAAGAAAGAATGAATTTTAAGAAAGAGCTTAAGAAGTTCAGAAAAGAAAGACATGACATTGTTCACAGATCCAGTCAACCAGATTGATCCAGTCCCAAACCCTGTATTCCTACAGAACTTCCTATTGCTACAGAAGTATTCTGGAAAAGAAGAAGAAAAATCCAGTAAGAAACCAAAGCCCCTGAGAAGGCAGTCAGAACAGTGCACTTGTCCCAGAAAACAAAGAGACAGCTTGCAACAGAAACTGTTCCTAAACACATAGTGCTGTACTGGAGGGGCTGGCAAACACTGACATACAGTTTTTATATCAGAAGATAGCTTAACCTAGTGCTCATCTCAAAATAATGCATAAAGGAAGACCAGAGCCTTACAGACTTGTGTCTAATTTCTTGCAGTTTCTATTGCTACTGAAAATGCAATGGATTATTTTGGTGCCGGCAATTCACTGCACTGTTGCTCAACACAAATCTAAAAAAACAGAGGAGCAGCTCAAGCACATCAGCAACAAGTTTACTGGTGATAAACAGGCAGAGAGGTAACATGAGGCAGATTAAAACCCTGTGTCCATAACACTTATGCCGTTGAGTATTTGTGGGGGATGTCACATTCTGGCACTGAAATACTGTTTATAGATGAGCATTTTAAGGCAAGAATGGTCTCACTGCCTGAGCTGTCCAAGACAACGCTTTACAAAACACTACTGCCCAGCCCTACAGAGGGCTCTTTCTATTGCCACAATCCTTACTGCAATGAAGCACTTACCTATAGGAAGTCCTTTTCCTCTCAGCCTCTCTCGAATAGCCCAACTCCTGTCTGGCTGCAATTTTCTATCTCCATTGCAAGAAAGTTGATCCACCTGCAGAACAAGCAGTAACACAAAGCTAAATATTGAAAGAGCTCACATTAGTATGAAACAAGTGTCCATCACATAAATGCACAACATAAGCTGGTGCCAAACAGTTAAGTTCAAGTTCAGAGTGGCAGTTTAAACTTTTTTCATAAAAAACAGGTTCAGTGAGAACATCTCCCATAATGAACCATATTTGAATAACCTGTGCCTTATTTTTACTACATATTTGGTATACTTTTTTCCACTCAAGGTAAATTAAGTTCACACGTGTGTAACTTAAATACATTCCACCCCTATGGAAAACTGAAGAGACAGCAACGCTCAGTACTCTTGTTTCATGTGAGCAACAATGACTGGAACTTGTAATTGGCCTGGTGAGTTTTTTGTGTAACAGGGAGAACTGTCTTGTACCTGGTAGTTGAGCTGATATCTCACTCAGTTTATTACACAAGTAAAATCTCATGCACTTGTGAGAAGTCTCTTCTTTAGCCCCTCAGGCACGCTCTTATGATGTTTGACTTAACTACTCTCATTATTAACTTTTAACTATTTTTACTTTTAAATCACCACTGCCATAAACAATTATTTTGCATGTACAATCACTCTCAAAGAAGAGTTTATTTGCTACAACAAAGAATCTTTAGTGAGATCTTTTGATATAGTGTGAATCGGCATAACAGTGGCTTAGCTGGGAGGTTGGAAGGAGAAATCAAGCAGTTTTCTATCCCTCACAGTCACAAGGCAACTCAATTCATATTAAACAGATTGAGTCAGCCTTGTGCGATATTGCACTTTACAAAGCATATTAACATGGGAGAGTGAAAACATTCAAACAGGACCTTTCAGCTGTGCCTCACAGACCACCAAGTGACCTGTTATGGGACTAAGACACCTTTGAAAAGACAAATCAAGATTGGAAACGTGCTGATCTTGGAATAGGGAGTTGCACTATGGCTCTGAAGGAAAAGAGTTTTATGTGCTTTTCTTATTCACTTAAAAATTCAAGCATATACAGAGCACTAAATATTAAAAACAGCAGAGATGGCTAGGTAAGGTGCACAAAAACACAGCAGCATGGCTATGTCATTGCTGTTCTGTCAACACTTGGCTCTATTTGGCTATTTTGTTCTTGCCATCTTGCAAGCCAATGCAGTGACACGTTATGAATTAGGCTAAAAAGGTTACTGACAGGGGAAATCTAGAAGATTAACACAACTTCAGCACTGGAGAACTGCCAGCAGTCCCACCCCTTCATTATTAACACGGTGTAGGAGACAGAAACACACGTGCTGGATTCAGCTCTCCACAGGATTTCAGTACGTGCGTTTGAGACCACTACTGCTGTCTTTGGCAGGACAGTCTCAATTAGTCTGTCACACTAACTTCAGCCTCCCTCTGAAAGCCTGCTGACAAGAACAAGATGAGGAAGGGTAGAAAACCGGCTAAGCAAAAAGGGCCACTAACAACTTGAAGACTAATGACTCACTCTCGACACTGGTTGTTTCCACAGCTAGCAGCCTGATTTAAGGTTTGGATCTTTATTTTAATAGCTTCACTGATGAAGGTCTTGTAGGCCTTTATTTCACTGAATCATAGACTAGCTCCACTTGGCAACTACACTAGACCTCAGATATCACAGCAAGGAGCACTGGACTTACAGACATCACAGACCAGACACTGCTTTGTGCAGCTCATGCTCAGCACTAATTCTGGAGGCCTGTCATAATCAGCTGCTGCCAAATATTAGACAAATGCAGGGACCTCTCACTTTGTGCAAGCATTTCCAAACCAGATTTATGAATAACCTATATACCAATTAGATTGCAACATTTGGTTGTTGTTTTTTTTTAAATAAGAAAGCATTATCAAATCAAATCTTTTTCTTACAATTACAGTGCTGTCTCTCCAGACGCCAATTTTTACATTGGCATAAACCCCATGAGATAAAAATGTAGTTTCAGTGGTATAAAATTCAGGACCATCATGGGATATCATTCCAGCAATAATAAACCGCCTGGCATTTGTTACAATTATAAACAAAACACAAGGAAAGGAAGTATTTGCCAGAGAATAATCTAACACCACTGACAATTCTCCCTTTCTACTCTGAGCCTTGAAATTATTTAATTATTCTGAAGTTATGTTGTAATGATTTAGGTAAAGGGAGAGGTTGCCTGTCAGGATTAGTAATTTTGCAAGATGAGTTCACATAGTTTCTTTCACTCCTGAAAACAGTTTAATGCATTTGTCATCATTAGACAATAACGTCCTCCACAACAATCATAATCAAGAGCTGAGTAGAAGAGCAATAGGACTGGCACACTGCCTGAAAAGCCCCACTTCCTGTTAATAAGCAACTCGCCAAAAGTCAAGCATAACTTCAAAAGAGAAAATTCACAGCAATCCTTTTTGAAGCATTCCAAGTAGCAAAAGGTCTTGCCCAGAGTTTATAATCTCTTTTTGTTCTGTGCTTTTCCCCTACTTTTCTTTCAATGAAGACTGTCAGCATTTAGACAGTTGTTCTGTCACCCAGTGACTCCTCCCCACCCGAGGAGGGGAATCAGGAAAAAGAAAGGAGATTCAGGGGTAGAAATAGAAATAGATTTAATAAAATAATAATAATAAACCCCAGTATTAATAGCAATATTAATATAAAGTACACAAAATCATACTCAGCCGATCTAGTGGTTGCAGTGAGCAGTGGAGTAGGCCTAAGGAACAGAATGAGGAAGAAGACCCACCAGGGATAACAACCATCAAGGAAAGAGAGGGCATTCCCAGCAAATTCCTCAATTTATAGGATGCATGATGTTCATGGTATGGAATAATTCTGATAGCCAGCTTCAGTCAGCTGCCCTGGCTTTCGCTCCTCCCAGCTTCTGCACCTGGCTAACTCAAAACTGCTAAAGACCTTGATCATACCAGTGCTGGCTGAAAACTGAAATGAAGTGTCTTAGCAACTTTGTTCCCACTAAACCAAATCATGCTGCAGTCTTTTCAAAAGTGGTGCTCTGCTCTGCTGAAGAGAAAACTGATTCTACAATTCTATGCCAGTGAAACTAGGACAAAGACAGACAGTTCAGAGTACTACCTTCCTCAGAAACAGCAGCCATGAATGCATATTCCAGGCGTTGTCAAGTGCACAAACTGTTACCAAACGGAAAGAAGCAACTCCTTCCTTTTAACACTCTCCTTTTATCAAAATAGCAACGTAATAAAACAAGAGGAAGAATGACTGCAGAGTGACTGTGAATTAGCATCTCTGTTCTCTTCTATTATTCCTCAAATGCTGACACAGACTTACCCCAGACAGGCTTCCCAGAACCAGTCTGACCAACTGTTTCACGTATGAAAAAGAAGGGGCACAGTTGCTGTTCCTTATGTGGGCACTGCAAGCATCCAGAACAGTCCGTACAGATACACGGGCATAAATGACATCTTCACACATGCCGAGGAGTATGCTGTTGAGATAGTCTCCAAGTTTGATAGGCTAGTGACAAACAAAAAGAGTAGGAATGGGAGAGAATTAGTGTTAATAGCTGCTTGTGGTACACACAGAAACAAAAGACATACAACACAGTAAAATAACTATTCACAAGACTTACTGCTCATATTGTCTGGGTGTCAACTTGAAAGTCACCATCTGGGTAGTGAAAAACTAGCAGCTATGTATCAGGGGACAGGCATTCAGCATATAGGTTAGATTCCTATTCTACAACAAGCTGGTCCAAACAAGCTGCAGGCAGATCAGGATCTGTAAGGTCACGACACCAATGCTTTCCTTTCTCAAGGGCTTAATGACTAGTAAAAAGGTTTAGAGGAAAAGTTCTCTTTTCTTTTTGAACATCCTGCATTTCATAAGCATAAAATCCAATCTTCATTACAGCCATTCTGCAACTCTTTATTTGCTATGCTTATTTTCTACTGTTCCTCACCTCACCAATATTTTGCAGCAGCTGTGTTAGCATTTCCAAAGTCCACTCACATCATCACACAAAATCAATTAAAAAGTAAGGAAAAAGACAATAAAGTCACTGGTTAAGGAAGCAGATCTTCATAGGTACAGGACAATATCCATATAGTTAAGAACAATCTAGACTTAATTTTCTCTCCATTCAGTTAAACCAGCACAATGTGGAATATCATTCCTCAGGGCATGCAATAGCCAGTGACTTGTTCTGAGATACCAAAGGCACTTGGGACTTGAGCTTTCTCACTTGCAACTCTCCTAGAGTGGGTGGTTACCAACAAAGTACAAGCACTGTCACACTTTTTCCATCACAGAACACTTCAAACCCTTACAATCTTCTCCATATTAGTACTTTTAAACTGTACCACAAAAAAAAGGTATTCTGTACCACTGATTTAATGAATACAGGCTTTTCCCACATTTATTTAGCACTTCTTGTAACGAATCACAAAAATCACTCTTGCATTCAACCGAACTCCCAGCAGAGAAGCAGTTCACTAACCAACATAGGAAGGTAAATATGGAGAGGATAGGAGAAGAAAAAAAAGGGGGGGGGATAAAAGAAAATCTGCACATGGAAATCAAAAATAATGCCATTCACTGAGTGTCTTTCTGCCTCCACTAACTGCACAAGGCAAGAGACAGCAACTTAGAATCACAGAATGGTTCCATAGGCACTCGACCCTATTGTTGCTATAGTTAAGCTCTGGACAGTCAAAGTATTCTCTAACATACATGGCCACCCCACTGCCTTTCCTTCCTTGCCTGTCCCTTCTGACGAGCTTTTACCCATCTCTGCCAGCACTCCAGTTGTGTGAATTCCCCCACCACATTTCCATGATAGCTACTATATTGCAGTTTCCCTGATGCACAATGACTTCCAGTTCCTCCTGTTTATTGCCTGTGCTGCGTGCATTATTGTAGATTCACTTCAGTTAGGCTGATAGCCCTGCCACTTTTTTGCAGAGAGAAATCCTAGCTCTTACCCAGCCATTCTCTGGAGCTTCCATAGTCACTAACCCATCAACAACCTTTGTGTGTTTGTTGCTGTGTGGAACTCCATCCCCTACCTCCACTGAGATAGCAATCTGAAGAATCTCACTAGGGTACTGTCCCACAAATGTCGGCACTTCACCCACAGGCTCATCTCTGGTGATTTGTGTTGTATCCCCTTCCCCCTTCAAATCTAGTTTAAAATTCTTTCTATAAGCCCTGCTAACTCTTGTCCCTGGATCCTTCTCCCCCTTTGAGACAGGGGTACCCCATCAGTTGCCAGCAGACCCGGTGAAGTATAAATCGATCTGTGATTAAAGAACCCAAAGTCCTGCCTGTGGCACCACTCTCAGAGCCAGGCATTGATCTGCTGGCTCTTACTGTATTAATCACCTCATAACTCCCTGCAACTTCTAGGATAGAACACTACTTGTGCCCCCAATCCTTTAACCAGCTGTCCCAAGGCCTTGAAGTCCCTCTTCATTGTCCTTCAACTACTTGATGCAATCTCATCACTGCCTACCTGAAAGATCACTAATGGGTAGTAGCCCGAAGGCTGAACTAGGGTTGGGAGTATGTCCTTAACCCTGGCCCCTGGGAGGCAGCCTTCAGAAGCAAATCCCCTATGACATGACAAGGACCCATCTGTCTTTCCTCACTGAAGTTGTTTATATGTGTGGCTTTGTCCAGCTGTGTCTCAGTGGTGTCTCTGAGCTAGGCGAGTTGCCTTCTTGCTTACAGTCCAGTTTTGCAAGGGCACCTGGGAAGGTGGAGCAGTTACTGGGGACAGGGGGTAACTGCCCCACCTGCTGCACCAGGCAGAAACATGTCACCGTTTTTGTTGTTGTTTCTCATCCTCTAAGTCAACCCGTTCACTATGTTCAGCCTGGTGGAGAGGCTGGGGAGCCCTCTGCGTCACAAGCTTTGTCCGACCATTGGGCCTGTCTCAGGGAAGGGAGGATATGGCTCCAACGGTCTGTCTCATTCTCACACTCCCTGATCACTCTTAACCTACACCTCTATCGCTCACAGCCTGATCTGGCCGAGCCTCAGCACCCTTCCTGCACCAACTGCCGCACCCCACTCTTCTGCCGAGCTCCCTGGGGTCTGCTTTTCTACATGAGAGTGTTTGGCCACCCTCACTTGTGTCCCCGCCCACGGCGAGTCAGAGCTGCCGCTCCTCAGGAGCTCATGTTTCCCTCTCTAGGGTGGAAGGGGTGGGGTGGGGCAGGAGCACTCTCTCTCTCCCTGAGCTTTTGTCTTCACTGTTTTTTCTGCGGTTTAGCTGGTTTTGCCACTTCAGAAAGGGTCCCCAGCATGATCCTTCTCCTCTCCAGAGCCCATCACCTCGATGACTGCGATCAGAACATCAGAAAGGTAAATTCTATACCTCTGCTTCCCCTTTCTTTCCAGACATACTGCACCATCTTTGGAAAAATATTGTTATACCAAAAGGTAGAGCACTCCTTCTCACTATTGCTTAGTACCATTCATTTCATGTCCTAGAAGACAGGACAGCAAAGAAAGGGGATAGCTGTCTAAAAATACTGGGGTTTTGAGACAGGTACAGGAGTAATTACAAAGAAGTATCCCTAAAACACAGTCATAGCTTTGAATTTTCTGACTTTTGCATTCAGGCAGCTACTTCAAAACCAGTACAACTGAGAACCCAACTATCACTCTATTAGAGAAAGTATTAAGAACTGAACACTTTAAATGCCAATGAGCTTTTCAAAGTTTCCCTCCTTACCCTTATACATAACAACAACTAGTAGGACTGAACTCAAATATAAACTAGAAATAGCTTATCTCATTGAGCTACAGAATGTTCTGCATAATGCTGAAACTGCAAATCTGTCATTCAACACTTTTTTCTTTTTTTAATGCACTTTATCTTATTTTCACTGTTTCAGCTATTGACTTCTAAAAGTTTAATTGAGAACAGGGAAGGAGTACCCAGGGAGAAGATGATGAATCACATAATCTTCAGTCAGTTTTGGATAGTCTAGGAGTTCAGCTGGGTGTGTAAGATAACCCCATTGAGCAATAACACTCGGCTCTAAGCAATCTGCATCTGTTTCTGCATTGACTGACAAGTCAGCCGCAAGAGTCTACTCCCTGCTACAAACAATTCATACCCTTTCTTGGCCACTGTGTAACATAAACACCTGTATGTGCCAAGTCCAGACTCACAGAAGTTACAGCAGCAGAGAGAACAAGTTGCTTTATTATGAGTAAAGCAACTATGTTACTTACAAATTTGTTTTTACCTAAGCCCAAAACAAAACCAATAATTTTCTCATTTATCAGCTGCTTAAATGGTTTTCATTTCAGACACTACAGGATAGACTAGCCCAGATATATCTTCATGGAAACTAACAGAAATGCAGTATCAGCACCTTCCTTCTGCAAGACACCCCCTCCACAACCCTCCTCACACTCCACAGAAAAAAACCGGCAAGTACAGGAAAGAAATCTCACTTTTCAGTGTCTCACTATGACACCTGCCATTCAAATGCATATTCGGTCAAACTATCAAGTCTGAAGTTGCAATATTAAACAAAACCATAAAAAATTACCTGACTTTGAGGGACTTCATGGTCAGCTCCCCAAAAAAGTGCCATACCGAGAGAATAAATATGAACCTGTCATAAGACACAAAACATTAGTCAACTCATTGAACAGGACTGGAAATGCAAAGCAGACCTTTAAAGTAAAGCAACTAACTTAATATCATTTTGTCTATATATTTCCCTGGTATTTAAGCTCAGTCGTCTTTCAAATGGCTCTTTCCCTTTTAGAGAGAAGCAGATCGTACTGGTATGAAACATACTGCATTTAACCAGTGCCTCTGTCTTCTCTGTTCAATTTTAAACTTTCACCTCACGTGGAAGTTAGATGCACACATAATCCATGCAATCTGTCTGGTGTGGGGTATAGACTGCATGGTCGTGTCCAAGGCTCCTTAAAACTTTAGTCTGAAAGCAAGGTAGATCTCAGCATGACTCAAACAGTGGGCTACAACTGTCAAGAGATTCCCAAGACTGGGATTAAATGGAGGAAAAAAAAAAAAGGATGAACATAAGAGTAACAACATATAAAGCAGTCAACTTATTTTTTAATTGATATTTTGAGATGCAAATGCATTAATCATTACGCAGATAATTAACAATTAATATAAACATTAATGATGCTAATATATCTTTAACGTATTAAGCCCATCAAGATAAGGGAACATAACCTTTAAATACTGCAGAATTAAGAGCACAAACACATACGGCCCCTATAGGTGATTTTGAAAACAAAACAGTTAAGTGCACAAAAATGCAGTTTCTCCAGACTAAGAGCCATCGTTAACGTATGTTACTGTCTACCAAGTTATCAGTAATATTTGTGCTGCTTAAAGCAAGAAGTTTAATAAATAATTATGCAGGCAATGAACAACCATTACAGGGACATTGATAAGAGTGATTCACTTAAGCCAGCCTTTTCACTAACTAAAAGCAAAACATCTTATTTAAGTCCTAGGTATATACATTGACAAGATCTGTCCAGGCTCAGGTGCTTCCAAACTTAGGTGTAAACTGAGTGTACATTTGTGAAAGGGTAAGGAAGTAATTACTAATTACACTTAGAATCAACATGTTATTAAAATTATCCTCATAAACTCAATATGCTTTATTAATATAAAATTGGAATTGTGATAAAGTTGGAGCAGAACCATGGAGAATTTCTTTGTAGCTGTGCTCAGAAGGGAAAATAAGGAAGGAAATTCTGTTGCCAGTGGCATGTTCTGGCAGGACTGCAGCGGAGTTGTACACAGCTGCAGCTGAAACACAGCTTCATGCTAGATGCAAATATGTAGCCAGTCCTGTGCACCTAACAAGGGCTCACCCATCAGTCTCCTCTCCCAGAAAGAGAGCATTGACCACTAAAGTAAAGGATCTCTGTTCCATGCAAAGAACAGAATAGGACAGAAGTCACAGACAAGCATCAAGGGTTCTCAGTTAATACCACTGCCCCTTTCATCCAGAAACATTATCTTTCAAATACTGAGAAAATAATTCCACGTCTGGTTTATTACTCATTATGCTTTTAACTGAAATACTTGAAGTATTCCTTACATATCAGGATATACCACAGCTATACAGAAAACTCTCTGATCCCATCTTCAGATTATGGTTGTCCTTTTCTTCCCAGTGTGTGCAAGACACATGCAGAAATCAAGTACAGTACAACACAAAACAGGTTAATTCATCTTAAGCCCAAGGCCTGAAGTTTCAATCTAATGCTAAAGATGAATACCACAAGCTACAAGGTTTTATTTAGTCTATACCTAACTGCATGAGTAACTTGCTTATGTAAAGCAAAGCCTGTCTATTTCCACATCCAATTGCTTCCCAGTGGAAACAGCAACACAGTCTCTGCAGTCTAGAGTCTCAATTCTGTCATCGTCTTCCAGCAAGCAAGGCTGAACTGATATCATGAAATAAATTCACACAGTCATTATCAGTGAGGATTAATCAGTGCTGCATATGTGCAAAACGCCAGCACTTGGTCATCACCTACTAATATGCTCTGTGGTGGAGTTTACAGGCCACAGAGGTCCCTCTGAGTACTTCCTTCCTAAAGCTTAAGATGAAGAAACATCATAGCATGGCTTTTATAGTAAGTGTTCTCTTTTTATTTCAGAAAGAAAAAAAGCAATATACTGAGGGAATACTGGCACCAAACAAAGAATGCAATCAGCTCTGAAGGCCACAAATGTGTGACTCCAAAACTTTTCTCTGGTGTTTTGAAAGACCTGTTTTGTATATTAACTTCAGAATTGGCACCAGAGGCAGTGTTACTGTCTTAAACAGCATTGTCTCTCTTGAAAGAGGATAAACAATTCCAACAGCGTGACTACAGAGCTTGGCAGCTGCAACCTACTTAACTGATCCTGAATCCTGCATTGATGTCAAGTGTTATTTTTACTTTTCTATTGCAACTTTCAACCTAGGCTGCCAATTGCTCCGTTTTGTCATAGATAAAATTATATACATGGTTTATTATACCATTAGTTTTGACTATACTGCAGGACAAGAAGGATGTCTAAAGGGCTGGCGAGTGAGTAACTGAGGAAACAGTGATTTTCAGTACGTATTCAGTGATACAGTCCTAAAGAGAACCGACTCTGTAGAAGAAAAAAAACCCCACAAACAAAATATTCAACACAAAACCATTTTTAATAGTCCTTCTGCACACAACAGCAATTGATGCCAATAGCAGTTTTCTCTGGAGTAAGAGCACGTTGCTGTTTTTCCTGGAGGAACACTGCCAAATCCCTAATTGTTCCCAGATTACAACACTGGCTGCAGTGAGGCTCCTTCTCCAAGGATTATTGATCCAGAGAAGCCAAGGAGTTGGAAATAGAGCTCAGCTTCCTTCTTACTCTCACCTCCAAATATCCTTCACTAGGCCAAGGGAATAATTATCTGGGAAAGCACTACCATTTGCAACAAATTATTGCAAAGAAACCATTTGAGAAGCTAGTCATTTTGACTGTGTGTATTGTTGACATGGAGGAGATCACCCACATAAAACTTACCTGCCCAAACACCTGCCCCTGGGGAGGAGTTAAAAAAGGGAGGTGGAAAGGAACAATTTTGCACACAACTGAGGAATATTTATGTTAAGACAAATTTTTTCTTCAGAGATGAGTGTGGGAATATCCCATTTTTGAAGCCCTGGACTGCTCGAGTAACTCCTTTGCTTACCTCTCAGATGCATTTTGCCAGAAAAAAATTAAAAAATGTAAGTTGTTGATGTCACCGAAATATTTTTTTTTCTAAAACGTGGCAAAGTGTTGCTTACTACTAGTTCAATGGTCAGTCACTCTGTGCAGCCATTGCCCGATCATGGCTGTCAGCAGCACACACGCAACAGGGACCTGCATGCAGACACTTCTTCATAAGCACATACAACCATAATCACTATTCCACTTTTACAGATTAAAAAAAAAGTAGGATGATCCATCTCACAAAAGAAATCAACAATTATTCATACAAATTAAGTACTTCACAGAGGAAAAAAAAAGGACAGTTGAAAGCCCCTTCGTGAAGCAATCAACAGGAGAAGACAACATCTGTTTGCCAACAAAGAGGTGCTGTACCTTTTCAACATCTGACAGGGATGATAGAGAATGGTTCTGCAGAACCTCTGGTGCTGTGAACGCTCGCAGGTCTTGTTGGGAGACATTTTCATCAGTAAATGATACACTGCCAGATGGAAGCAATAAGAGAGACCATGGAGAAATGATGAACCCCAGAGCAGTAGGATCAGCTGTATTGGAAAGGAAAAAATAAACCCCAAATTAAAACAATGATGCTTGATACTAATTTATCTCCTCTAAGACACACTTAATATTAGCCTACATATTATTAATGGAATAGATTCATACACCTCTGGTGCTTCATTAACCACAACAACCATCACCTCAGTTTTAATCACACCCATATTTTTTGACTATTCTTTGTTATTATTCATACCAGCAAGCTCAGGAAGAGCCTGCTAAGATACACACAGCTCTCCTGTCCTCAAGTTATTTCATTATGTTACATATAAAATGATCACATTTTGTAGTATACACATCATTAAGGCTAATGCCTACAATAAGAATGGAGTTAACTGCTATACTAATATAGCATTGCTGTAGCAGCAACGATCTGAAGAGACAAGACGAAGTTAGTAGGGAGAAGAAACACTCCTTATTAGAGCAGCTGATAGAACTGGACAAAACAGAAACACTTTGAGGCACAGAAGACCTTTTTAGTCTAAATTAAAAAACAAACAAAAAACATTTCAAAACCGAAAAAGAACAGAATAATCCTAGTCAGCAGTGGAAGTGAACAAAGAATAAACCTGACCCTTTAGTAAGATACTCCATTCAAACCCTGTGAATAATACTTGAAAATAGCAAAACAATCCATTAAGCTGGAGAACAGAAGTGGCAAAGAAAACTTCCTATATCATGAATTCGCAATTTGCCAGCTAGGATTTCTTCTGGCTAAAGACCTACCAAAAATACCCCAAAAAACCAAAACCAAAACCGACAAACAAAAAAACCCAAAAAACCCCACACACAAACCCCCCCTTCCCCCCACACACACAAAAAACCCAAACCAAACCAAACCAGAAACAAACAAACCCACAAAAAACCAACAAGCAGGGAGGAGGGTTGGGGCAGGTGGGATGAACATGAACACAGGAGAAGGTCTTTAACAAAACTCTACCTTGACAGTAAAAGTTAAGTAAGGCAGGAAAAAGGGACACCCTTTCCTGGAGTCAAAGTATTTTTTTCTACACCTCAAACAGTAAATCAGCTTAGTTTCACTGAAGGAGGCATAAGATTTTATCTAAGTAAAAATAAAAGTTAACTGCTATTTTTCCATAGGCAAAGAGGCAGTTGCTCTGTTTTCTGCTACATGATATATCAAAGATCTGAGAAAACATGCACTCGAAAGGTAAGTCTCTTTTCTCTCTACATAGTAAGCAACAACAGCAGAATAATAATTTCCTCCTCCAGCTCCACCACTAACAACATTTTCCACTCCCCTCCCTATCACTTCAGGATGTTCCTACAGTGCTGGTTCCTAGGCTGTTCAACTATCTTGTAATCTAGATTATTTCTAATCTCCTAGGAAATGTATTAAATTACTGCTTGCAGGTATCAGATGTAAAAGGATCTATCAAGTAATTCAATTTCTTCTACTCTTCTTCCTCCAAAAGAAGCTAAGAAATTGCTCTTAGGTTTTCTCCAGTCTGTGATACCAAAAAAACCCTATATTAATAACTTGGTAGTGCAAATACCCAGAAAAACATTCCTTATTTTCAGATCCTGAAGCTCAGAAAACTTCCCCTCCTACCAAAGTGTCCAAGAGACATCACTCAACAAAGAACCCAATAACTCATTTTTCAGTCTAAGACTATTGTACACATTTTTCTGAACACTCCTTAAATCCTTATGCAGAATTTTGCTTTAAAAAGGGAAGAGAACATTCTAGAAATGAGAAGTTCCTATTGAGTCTACTTCAAGTAGTTATTTCAAGTTGTTTGAACACCTGAGTTTTTGTAGTTTTCCTGACAGATTTTAAAATGCCAGTACGTTTTGCTGAGACTCAGCATCATGAAAAGCTTTGAATTCACAGTGCAGAACTGGATTCCCCCTGCTCTCCTTTTTATGACACACAAGAGAGGTTCAGTCTTCTTGCCTCAGGGGCAAGAATGTATTTCATCGCTCCAGCTTTCTCCTGTGGATCCAAAAGGAATAAAGTAATCGATGGATGGTATCTCTCATCATGGAAGCTAAACCACATAACGTTCTCACACAGAACTGCTGAGCTCTCCATGGAAACCAGAGCTCTTTGTCACATACAGAAAAGAAACGCCCCCAAACACCCTAAACCAATACCAGATACAAAATCATGCATGATGATATATCTCTTATACACAGAAGTCAAGATCTCAGGGGGGTTTCGTATCCTATTTCAGTAAGTAAAATCACAAGGGACAAAGCAATATAAGTTACTTGAACCTCTAGATCTCCTCCAGTGTGACTTCAAACACTTCCAAATACTGAATTTATCAAGGCATTATACAAAAATTAAATCCAGCCAACAACTGAAGAATTGCATTTGCTGAGCTACTTCAACAATATTTGGTCAAGAGAAGAAATTCTTAATTTCATGCAGACATTAATTACCAATCCTTAGGCTGCAGCACACACTGTCCCTCTTCCCCACAGCAATCCAACTGACTCCTAGCTACAACAAGACTGAAGAACATGATTCCAGGCTTAAATGGCCACAGCAAAATATCTGGTTGATGCAGCAGAATAAATAATCCATCATCTCCAAGATCATGATTTCACTGCAGTCTGTAGCAAGACACTTGGCATGAAACAAATGACATTACCTCTACATAGACCGTCTCTTGGCATGGCCAATTTCAGAAAGATCTCATATTGTGCAAAAGCCATCAAATATGTCAATTTAAAAATAAGATGAGCTGAAGAAAACTCCCTCAGCAAGAACTTTCAAAACCACGTATGGTGAAAGTAGTGAAAATTGACTTCAGTGAACTGAATTAAGTAAAATTTTAAATAAGAATGAAAATAATATAATCTGTTCCTGCTACTCCTGAGAGATGGCATTTTGCACTATACCTCTAAACCCACTTCCTCTGAAACAAAACAGAACTGTTGTTCACTGTTGTGGCAGTAAGTTTGGATGCTAAATGGGAGAAATGTAAAGATGGAAAGAACCTTCCTACTATACCTACATAAGAAAATATTACATGATATAGTAAAGCATTTTTAGAAAAAAAACCCAACGCAAACAAAACAACAACCTTAGCTGGCCATCAACTTCCAAAAGTAATACTGCAGGTAACTACTGGATTTTTTACTCATTCTGTGTGTATACACCACTGATATAAAAAAACCCAAGCTAAACCAAAACATTTAAAAATATTACAGGATTTCTGCTTAAAATCCCAACTCGGGAACCTTAAGTCACATGGAGGCTTTATCCTTAACTTCAAATTTTGTGTGACAGAGACTTTACATACGAACTCTTCATATTCTGAAACATACTACAGAAACAAGAGTTAATGAGAGACAGAAACACGATTTAGTTTTAAGAGCAACTAAACCAACACATTTAGCCTGAAGTTTCCCCAATACTAATTTAACAAACTTTGGAGCATGCATTTGTCCCCTGCAAATGGAGAGGCTGAATTTACTCATTCAACTAAAATACTTCTGTCTACACTCAACAATCTTCATGCCCTGAAGCAACATAAAATGAATCTGATTAATTTTGCCATGCTTGTTTTGCTGACATTTTCTTCACTTCCTCTTTTAGTAGCTTTTAACTAATACAATGGATCGTATTGCCTACAGCACAACTTTGGGAACCTAATCTACTGCTAGAAAGGATCAGAATAACTCATTCTCTATTTCCTTCCTTAATGCATCTATTGCAAGCCAAAATAACTGTCTCAAAGCTTCTACAATGCAGATTTAACCTAAGAAAAATAGTTTTAAGTAACTCTACTTTTGCCCTTTTATATGTTTGTACCATGTAACAAAGATGCAATGCATCACATGGCCAGAACCTAGTTTCCAGTCATAATATTCATGGAATCTTCTGTTTAGGCTTTCAGAAGAATTTATAAAAGCGGTAAGGGAAACACAATCCCCAAAATACAGGGGAAAGACAGAAAAAGAGATTAAAACCCCTCTTTCTAAAAGCACTGGGTATGGGTCCTGGTCAATTTTCTATGCAAGAGGCTTTCAACTGTGCTCAAGCTGCCAGCTTTCTGAGTCAACTCGAGAACTATGCGAGTCAGTAACAAAACACTTGTGAGAGCAGAGTTTATCAAGCAGTGCCAAGACAGAGATAAATAGTGTGGTCTTACTTAAAGTGAGAGAGGGAACTGGGTTTAAATCCAATAAAAAACTGAAATGTTCTTCAGCTACACAGCATCTGCCAAACAAATGAAAGACTTTTAAAACAGTCCTTTACATGGTTTAACAGGACACAAGTAACCAAAGATGAAAAAACAAGAGACAAGTTCAGGTAGAAATTTAAAATAGAACCATTTTACAATACTGATGGGAGGTAATTTTGAATTCCCAAACTATGTACACAATTCAAGCTCCTTCAAGTTTGGGTTTTTTTCCCTACCTCTCTCTTAGGCCAAAGCCACTAGCAAAAATGGTAGGAAGTGATGTACATATCAGCTCTTTCAGGACACAAAAGAAATACCTTAAAACAAGAAAATAACAAAACCAAAGCATACACAAGGTTTTTAACACTCATCCTATCTTTCACTTTGCTTTGCTCTATAGCCCTCACTGACCCAAGTAAGACTTCTCCTAGTGCAAAGGAACCTGAAGATTTTTATGTTTAGGCCAGGCTGGAGGCAGGCAGACCACCAATGTACCTCTGGACAGGCCAGGATCACATAAACGCAAGGGACCTGTTACGCTGTGAGTTCCCCGCTGCCTTGAGCTGGTGCAGTATGGCCCTACACGTTCAGTGCGCGGGGAAAGCAGCAGCAGCTGCTGCACTTCTGTTTCCTCTCCCTTGGGCAAAAAGGGATAGGATGAGCAGAGAGCCCTAATGGGATATTGAACCGCTTGGAAACCAGCGGCACAGGGAGAAACACGGAGAGGCTGACTGAAGTTTAATTTTCCTGAGAATACTGGACCAAGAAACAAGGTGAACAGTTAGTTTCTGAGATCACCCACACTGATCCTGAGATGCTCCCCAGTCAGCATAACACCACACTACATTTTATTGTTACCTTGACCACATCCAGCAGAGAGTTCGGGAAAACACAAGTAGTAACTGAGCCTCACTTAGCAGATAAGGGGGAGAAAACCCCAAACCAAACCAAACCAAACCAACAACAACAACAACAAAAAAAAATCACCAAAACCACACAAAAACCTGACCTCTTTCCTTCTCAGCAACTAAAAGATTAAATGTTACCTGAAGGTGAAAAGAAATCATTCCTCAACAGTAACTGGTAAAGGGGAAAAAACAGTCATTTAACACCTACCAACAAGGGGTGGGTAGAAAATGAGGAATTTTGTCTTCCTCTGCTATTGCACTAGGTCTGTGACTACAGGGACACACCACTAGTTCCCATCAAGACATTTCACACTTTGTCTTCCTTTTTTTTCATTATACTTACCCAAGCTAAGCAGATGCCATAGTATGACTGTCAACAAGATTTACAAGTCCTCAAAAAAAACCAACTGCCTACTTCAGATCCACTTTCAGATGTTACCACTTTTCTTTACATAAATCATTTCCCATATATAAGTCTGCAAGACAGCCTCTTTGTAAAGTGGCTCTTTCTTTGCTCAACCTGCTTTTGTGTTAGCAGACTCGTGTTCTCCTTTTTTTTTCCCCCATCTCTTCAAACACAGTTTGTCCTGAAACATAAGGTCAACCTATTTTCAGAATCCACAATCTACGCTTTAGTGCAGGAGTGGCCTAAGCAACATATGAAGTCTTCTCCACTTTTAAGTTTTAATAAACCTTTTCCAGTTAAACGTGCCAAATTAGAAGGACACCTGGTTTGTAATTCTCAGCAGCAGAGAGCATAGCATGCTCCTTACTCTTACATGCTCACATTCGAAATACTTCAAAGACTTGTTCTTTTGACCTCATGGAGTACTGAGTACAAGATACAGCATGTTTGGAACAGCTGATACACCCTCTCATCAACAAAATAGTTATTGCAGATAATTAAACAGATGTAAGAGAAGGGCAGGTCTGGTATCGGCCTTCTCAAATCTCCAGATTAATCTCAGCATCACTAGTCTAACTGATGTCAGATCTGCAACTAAGAGTACTAGACTGTCCTTCTCCTCCATTTAACAGCTTATAATATTCTGACAAGACAGCTACCAGGGATGATCTTCTAAATCAGTGATTAGCAACTCGTATTTCAACCTAATCTTTCATTGCTTAAAATGACTGAAATAAGTTTGCAAAGTATTTTTAATGAGTTCAACCTCTGTTAGAATTGTAAATACAAAAAGGCATCAAAATATGTACATTTCTGAATCAGGCACTGAAACTGCCACGGTGCGATCTGGGATTAACCACGCAAGACACAGATTTTCATCTTGGGTTGTTTTTATTCAGTGCTTTGAAGGATAAGTAGACTCACTAAAAGACATGCAGATTTTCTGTAACAGAAGCTTGTTTGGGGCATTTTCCCCTCATTTCCTGAAATTGGTTTGAGTAACAAATTAATTGAAGAAGATGGTCTCGCCTGATTCTCAAGGATTCTCAACTTCAAACAGAGTACAAAAAAACTCTACCAGGATTACACAAACAACTAAATGGTTACCTGAGCTGGTAATTCCTTTAAGTGTGTGGTTGGTGTGCTGGTGTAGGGAGGTTGCCAACAGTTGGCAATTAAAGAGTTGATGATTTCCATGGCCCTTTAAACCTCCTCATTTCAAAACAGTTGGACAATAGACTGTTGAATAATATTCCTTATTTTATTTTTTAAATAAACTTAATATAGAAAACACTCATCAAAGCTTAGATTTTGTTACAAAACAATGTGTTCAGGGACTCCAGAGCCATACAAGGAGGAAGAACAGAGCCTTTCTGAGACTGACCAGAGCTGAGCATGCTGTGAACTTGCAGAAGCTAAAAGCTTGCCTCATTGCTCTGTGTCCAGGAACAACTGGTCAGTTCTGAAAAATTTTGGAAACTCACCCTCTGCCATAAAATTGCTCTTCCCTGCTGTATGTTATTTCTGAAATTTACTTAAGGAAAAGAAGATTTCTCTAGGATCCCACATTTGCTACAAGTCTTCTACACATAAAGGACAAAGTCAAGTCAGACAAGCCCACAGGAATCTCTACATTCTCTGTTCCTGCATCTTTGCAAGCCAGCACAGAAACTGATATTCGAGACCAAAAAAAGGTTTCTAGACTGTATCCTTAGTGAAGTCAAATCTTTATTAAAGACTGTCTGGTTATCCTGGTCTTGCTGGGAGGAATTACATTGCCTTTGTCAAGCCTAGCTACATAGTAAAGCTCTTTCATTTGGGTGTCTCTTAAAGTGCATTTTACCACAGGGCTATATCCCAGGTTAATACAAACCATGTGACTGAAAACAGTCTGCTGAACTAGCAGAAAAACAACTCAGTAAAACAGCTTCATCTCCAAGAAGAAACAGATTCTCCTGGCACTGATTTTATCTGAAGTTGTGTTTTGGTCTTCACTGTTAGGAAGTAAGACCAGAAGCTTCTG
Organism: Mesitornis unicolor; assembly: GCF_000695765.1. NCBI lineage: Eukaryota > Metazoa > Chordata > Aves > Mesitornithiformes > Mesitornithidae > Mesitornis > Mesitornis unicolor. The sequence continues at coordinate 19,710 of NW_010180977.1, forward strand.
CCACCTTAGCCAGCCTTGCTCCACCTTGAGAGCACACACCCGAAGTCCTGGGGCAGATTTCCATTTTGTACTCCCATCTTTCAGTATGTGTCCCTCTGAACGAGGATTGACTATGTTCTCATTCTCAATGCTTGCATGCAGCCTTCATAGTAATTATGTTAATTCTTTTCTGCACCACTCTCAGGGCAAGAAAGGGTGAGCTCCTATTTTCAGTGGAGACTTAATTCTTGAAAATAATTTAGACTTAGGATAATATCTTAAGTGGTTCCACTACTATACTGATGCTACTGTGGTGTTTCACATGGATTTCAAGATCATAGAATCACAGAATGGTTTGGGTTGGAAGTCCAGTCCAACCCCCTGCCATGGGCAGGGACACCTCCCACCAGACCAGGCTGCCCAGAGCCCTGTCCAACCTGGCCTTGAACACTTCCAGGAAGGGGGCATCCACAACTTCCCAGGGCAACCTGTGCCAGTGTCTCACCACCCTCACAGTAAAGGATTTTTTCCTAATATCTACTCTAAATCTTCCCTCTTCCAGTTTAAAACCATTGCCCGCCCCTCATCCTATTACTACATGCCCTTGTAAAATTGCCCTCTCCAGCTTTCCTGTAGGACTCCTTTCGGATACTGGTAGGCTGCTACAAGGTCTCCCTGGAGTCACCTCTTCTGCAGGCTGAACAACCCCAACTCTCTCAGCCTGTCCTCATAGGAGAGGTGGTGTACATCCAAATTATTTCCAGTTCTGTATATAGTATTCTTTAAAAATGCTTACCTTTTCTGAATAGTTCTTGAAGGCTTTCTGCACTTTGATTCAAAATAGCCCATATTTCCTCTTCTTGCAACGGCCCCCCCCGAACCTCCAGAGCCTCTGCCAATGTCACATGCATGTTACCTGGGGAATAAGACAGACTGATTTAAGAATAACAGTTATTTTCTCCTTTGAGATAGTACTCAAGTAGTAATAACCCCTTCTCAACTCTCAAGTCACATAAATCCTCTAACATTAATAGAGCTCATCAAATCTGAATACTTCAAAACATTTACTATGACTATAAAACTGAGCATCTGCTATTATGAAGAAAAAAAGGTTAAGACACCAATTATCCATATTAATATTATAGGCTACCACATCAATAAACTCAACAAGCTAGCATCAGTCCATATGCTATGGGCAAGAGTTTACTTTGTTAAGAACATGACAAAGTGATTAGTAGTTACAGGTTTATTAATTTAAAACAGCTATTAACAATATTTTGCCAAGGCAAGTCAGTCAAGCTTCTGTTAGGAAGGGAGGTTCTTCTTCAGATATATTTTTACATGGCTGTTTGTATTATCTCATGACCACTAATAAGCAGCACTGCTCGCAAACATGCAAACAACCTGTGGAACTGATATTTTGTTTTCTTAAATATAGGAAGAAGCTGAACAAAGTAAAGTCATTCACAGCGCTCTGCATATTATGGCCCCAGAAAACAAATACAGACTTCCTTCCCCAGCTAAAAGAGGTCACGCCTGGTATTTTTTCAGAGGGTTAAACCATTTTCACCATACCAAAATATGATATTCAGTTGTTCAAAAGCAAAACCATTTTGAAAGCTGAAGAACACACTCCAGAATATTCTGGCTAAGTTAAAGCTTCGTAATTTCAGTAAGCTCAGGAGCACATAAATCATGCATCTGCTTAATTACTTCAGCTTTCTATGGACACTAAATGTTCTCAGATTGAGCACTCAGGCTAATTTATATCTCTGTTTGAGATGCAGCTGCAGTCTTTTCTCTCTCTGCTTCTCTCCAAAGGCCACAGAAAAAAAGTCTGAGGGAGCGAGCTGCAATAAGAGCCTAGGATATATCATTAATCACTGATGACGAGTTTGTTAGGTCTGAAAGGCTCCGAAGTTGCTGCTGGAAATGGCAGTGACAGTTCCACAAGCAATACATATCGTCCCGAGACCAGCAACTGACAGCAGCAGCTTTAGATAACCCTCTGGTGCCGCTGGACCTTCCTCCCTCTTCCTTCCAACCAATCAGCCAGACCCTTCCCATCAGTGTACAACCCTGGCCCAGATGCACCCTCAGATGTTAATCCAACAGCCTGCACAGAGGACAAGCTGACTAGCTATACTTAATTCCCCAACTGTGTAGGCAGTTTCACGCCTTCCACATTTTTTACTTCCAGACCACCAGACTCATACTCATACAATGACAATATAAAAGTTGAATATCCTGCAGTTTCAGCTGAAAACATGGGCTTTGAAGATACTTGCTGAACTAATACACAGAGCCTTTTCAGCTAGAATTCTATACAACACTATTAAAAATTAGATATCGTTGGCTACATCTCATCACAGACAGCTTATTTTTCCTCACTTCACATCAGTTTCTAGCATTCAATTATTTGCTAAGCCAAATACAATTTCTACAATTAATGTTCCAAAGACATCATCAAAATTAATGAAAGGGAAAACAGATCCAGACCTTTTTTAAAAGAAAGATGAAATTTGAGTCCCCAAAGAGGAAAATAAATACATGGAAAGCTAGGGACCAATACAGAATTGCAATAAATGGCTGGAAAGCCAGAGATAAGCATGTTTCTGGTTGGTACGAGATTCACATACACCTGGCACAGTGTCTGGTCTATCATTCATACGAGGGAATTTCGTGATTTCATGGCACTGTCTCAAATTTAGGTATGTACATCTAGAATCAAACTGGATTATTCAGACTAAAAGATCCAGTCTTGCCCTAGGGACTAAAAATAGATGATTCCCAAATGAAAACTTTCTGTGCTAAATATTCTAAAGGAATCATGCTGAGCGCACCACCACCACCAAAAACGCCCCCCAAGATCTTTCTCTGCCACTTCCCTCTTCTCACCCTGCAAAATCCTGATTTCTGTGATTAAATAATAGCGTGGACTCTTCTGTAACAGATATATGTCAATTGCCTGTTTAACATCACTACAGAGGCCATAACCACATCTGCTCAAACTCCCAAACATATGGCATCAACAGTAAAATAATCCTACAGAAAACCATTTCTTGATCACAGTGAGACGGAGGCTGTCAAAGAGCTAGGAGGTATGAACTTGGCATGAACTGTAAGGGTGTGGATTCCCCATACAGCCAAAAACCACCAAAGATCATAGCCACAGAACATCCAAACAGTGATCCTGACACCATGGAGGGCACAGCACAATGTAGGAAGACAGTGGACAACCTAAAACAGTTGACACTGGAGAAGTATAGACATGAATACTACTTTCAAGTTGCTTGCTCTGAGACAGAATTTACTCATAGACTATACAGGAGTACAACTTCCACAGGAAAGGAGTTGCATCATGTGGAGGCAGCTTTTTTTTGCTCCAGGACAAGAGAGTAAATTCAGGTGTAAATAATTTGTACCAACAAGCCCCGAGTGCAGTTTCTCACCCTCCACGCCATTCAGCCCTAAGCCATACAGGCAGCACTGCTCCAAGAAAGAATGCTGCTTAAGCCAAGGCCTCTCCCAGATCTCAAACACTTCCTTTAAAAAGCCTGTTTACCCCATGAAGATCAACTGTGAGCTCCTCCCTCTAAGGCAGACAGCTGATACACTCCCCGATGAGTGGGATGGGCAGCTCTGTCTCTTCCCTGCAATGCAAGTTCAGTAACCTCCCTGCCCCTATGCTCTACAATCCCAGCAATCCACGGTAAAAGCACACCACCTATGGAACATCCAGGCAGTGCCAACAGGGCACATGAGGCAGCCTGACACTTTCTCAGTCCAAGGTAAGATGGAAAGCACAACAGGAGCATCTTCTCACACCATGTCAAAATGACTATTTGCAAGGTATATACTTTATTTTCCCT
>NW_010180977.1:23591-27355 GCF_000695765.1 Mesitornis unicolor
CAAAAAATTTTAAAAATAACTTGCTTTTTAATTATTTCTGCACACAGTGCAGAAATTAAATGCTCAAAATTCTAATTTTCCCCACCCACCAACTTTTTTCCTTATGCATTTTAAATCTGAAATTGAAGGTCTCCAACAGCAAACAAGAATTAGGATAAGTTTAATAGCCTATTAGTTTCAGATTTTATTGAACTCTTGCCAGATGAAATACTGCTATAACTGTGTTTAATAAAGACTATAATGCTGTAACAACGATAACAAGAACTCATGCAAGGACATGATTTTTTGTAACTGTTACTACTATATCCTTGTACAGCTATATCTTAGTACTACAGATAAACCAGCAGAACACCAGCTGAGACCAAGAGAGCTGAGGAAAAGGGTCCAGGAAAGACCATATGTGGGAGAAAGACTCAGAGTTTGTGGAAAGGACAGCAGGATGCCTCTTCAGAACCCCAAGGGACCACCAGAGACCACCACAGGACCCCTTGGACACAAGCGCAGTTTGATCCAAGAGTGATCCAGCAGATACTTAAATGTATTATATTTAAATTGCTGCCACTCATTGTAACTCAGATGATGCAATCCTGAAACTGTTGTGTATAAATATGCTAAGAAAAGTGCCAGTATTTGGGCAAGCTTGGATGGAAGAAATAATAACCTTCCTACCCGATGACAAATAAAGAATGTCTGATTCTTAATGCTACATTGATGTTAAGAGGTTTTTCTATTCCCGAATTCGGTGACAATAATATCAGCAATTTTGTCAAAAAGTTCCTAAAAATATTAGACAAAAATCAAAAGGCTGAACTGCTTCCACTTCACCCTTGCTTGGCAACTTTGCGTTTTGGTTTTAGTAACACGTATCCCTAGCTTTTTTCCTTACCTTCTGCATCAGTATTTTCCCCCTTTTTTTTTTAAGTTCAGAACAAAAACAGAGTTAAAAGCTCTGCTTTAACAACATCAGCTAAGATGACCCATAGTATCTAATACTTATTTGGTACCTCATCAGCATACACCATCAAGAAACATGGAGAGCAGCTGCTCCAGTCATACACGCTGTAGGTTTATTTAGATGTGCTAGAAGCAGTAGAAAAAAATCTAGAATATAAAGACATTGTTAGAGTACCTATGTAATCACAAAAATACTCTGATATGTGTTTATATGCTTTGACAAAATATTAAACATGAAAAGAGGTAGCAAGAAGGCTCTATATAAATCCAAAGTCTTTTGTGTAGTGAAAAGAAATACAAATCCTTATTTCTCCCATATAAAACACTGTTAGCTGACTTTATCTGTCCCAAATATGAGCATTGTAGCCCCTTTGCTCCATAGGTATATTTTGGCAAAAAAGGGCCAATTCCTGAGAAGGGTTTTTCTCTTGGCAGATGAGAAAAGAGCCCTTTGTCAGCCTCTCCTCTGCAGATTCAAATGCCTGACAGCAGACGCACATTTAACAGGACAATTCTGTCCAGAAGAAGCTCTTAAAATTCACTTTTCTAAAGCCAGGTGCCTAAAAATAAAATACTGACACTTTTCTTCAGCACTCACCAAGTGTGAAGTGCTTTCTAAAAGCATTCAATATGAAGAAACCCCAGTGAAACAGAACTGGAGCAACACCTGAACACAATTTGAAAGTCTGGCCTCTCCCATTTCAAAACCTGAGCATCTGGAGTCATTACCATGCCCTGTAATTTCAGAATGCTGGCATCTATCCTATTTATTTACACTGACCCACATCTTACATGCCTGAAGACAACCTGGAATGCATCTATCAATTAGTTTATCCCCAATAATACTGTTGCTGAAACTGTACAGTGCAGAACCCTGGAGTCAAGTTAGAAAGCCTGCACTGCAGTAGTCTTTGAAACCTTACTTCCAAATACACACATACTTAGATATGTGCATGTAAAATGTGGTTTCCTATAGCTGCAGATTCAATTTGCATAGACTGTCCACAAAATAAGGCATTATTTGCAAGTATTCAAGTCAAGCATGCAATCAGTGTAAATACACAAGCTATCCAAGTCAATTGTGTTTAAAGAATTTTTTAAGAATCCTGCTCTCAAGGTAATTACTGTACACTCCCATTTATTGTCTTGAAAGATAAGGAGATGAACTCTTGTGCCATTACCACTTTTTTCACTTCTCCTATAGATATGAAGAGGGAACAAAAATGGAGGAAAGTCCCACAAGATGCAAATCCTGCCTCCGCTCTCTTTCTTTAAGTCTCTAAATAGCTGCCAGAAATTATGTGAATCTACGTTTTTGTGAACAAACACACTTCCGTGGTGCTTTTCATTCAATCAGCTACCAGGTAATAATGTTCTCAGTATAAGCAGTATTCCTTCCTCCCTTCCTTCATGGTGAAGAGGTCAGTATTACCACCCAAGAACTTCCTTCCCCTAGCTGTGGAAGAGATTAGCTTCTACCACTCACATTTTTCATTCCATGTTCTCCTATTTTTCTCTCCTGCATGCAGACAGGATGAAGTGTCAGCAAAACAGTCCCATGCTCCTGAGACAATCACAGAATCATTATGGTTGACCTTTAAGACCTTTAAAGACGTTTCTTAAAAGACCTTTAAGATCATCAAGTCTAACTGTTAACTAACTCTACCATGCCCACTTCTAAACCATGTCCCTGAGCACTGTATCTAGATGGCTTTTAAATACATCCAAGGATGGTGATTCCAGCACTTCCCTGGGCAGCCTGTTCCAGTCTTTGGTAACTCAGTGTGAAAGTTTTTTTTAGTGTCTAACCTAAACCTCCCCTAGCATAATTTGAAACTGTTTCCTCTTGTCCTATCAGTTGTAACTTCTGAGACCCCCACTCACCTCTCCACAATCTCCTTTCAGGCAGTTGTAGAGAGTGGTAAGGTCTCCCCTTGGTCTCCTTTTCTCCAGACTAAACAACCCCAAGTCCCTCAGCTGCTTCTCATAAGACTGATTCTCAAGACCATTCACCAGCTTTGCAGCCTTTCTTTGGACTCTCTCCAGCACCTCAATGTCTTTCTTATACTGCAGAGCCCAAAACTGAACACAGTACTCAAGGTGTGGCCTCACCAGTGCCAAGTACAGGGGACAATCACTTCTCTAGTTCTGCTGGCCGCACTATTCCTGATGCAGGCCAGGATGCTGTTGGCCACTTGGGCATATTGCTGGCTTATGTTCAGCTGGCTGTCGATCGACACCCACTGCTCCTTTTCTGCCTGGCAGCTCTCCAGCCACTCTTCCCCAAGCCTGGAGTGTTGCATGGGGTTGTTTTGAACCAAGCACTTGGCCTTGTTGAACCTCATGCAATTGGCCTCAGCCCATCGATCCAGCCTGTCCAGGTCCCTTTGAAGAGCCTTCCTACCCTCAAGCAGATCAATACTTCCACCCAGTTTGGCATTGTCTACAAACTTACTGAGGGTGCACTCAATCCCCTCGTTCAGGTCACTGACAAAGATATTAAACAGGAGCCCTCTCAAAGCCCTGGGGAACATCGCTTCCGACCGGCTGTCAACTGGATTTAACTCCAGTCACCACCACTCTCTAGGCCTGGCCATCCAGCCCGTGCTTGATCCAGCAGAGTGTACACCCATCTGAGCCTTGGGCAGCCAGTTTGTTCATGAGAATACTGTGGGGAACAGTAACAAAGGCTTTACTGAAGTCCAGGTAGACAATGTCCACAGCCTTTCCCTCATCCACCAAGCAGGTCACCTTGTCATAGGAGATCAGGTTCGTTAAGCGGGACCTGCCCTTCCTGAACTCATGCTGAC
>NW_010180978.1:0-2689 GCF_000695765.1 Mesitornis unicolor
CAAATTCAAATTCAAAACTCAAATTCAAATTTAAAACTCAAATTCAGATTTAAAGCTCAAATTCAACTTCAAAATTCAACATCAAACCAAGTTCAAAATTCAAAATCCAAATTCAAACTAAAATTCCAATTCAAAATTCAAATTTAAACTCAAATTCAAATTCAAAATTGAACTCAAATTTAGAAATTAAAATTCAACTCAAATTTCAAAATCAAAATTCAACTCAAATTTAAAAGTTAAATTCAACTCAAATTTCAAAATCAAAATTCAACTCAAATTTAAAAGTTAAATTTCAACTCAAATTTAAAATTCAACAGGAAATTGGAATGGAATTTAAATGAGATTAAAATTGTAAATGAAAATGAACACAGGATGAAATTAAACTGCAGCTAAAAGGTAAAATTAAAATTAAAGTAAGATTTTAGATGGAAAATTAAATTTCAAATGGGAAAGTAAAACTGATTTAAAATGGAAAATTAAATTTAAATTAAAATATAACATGAAAATGAATCTTTAAAGTTGAAATTTTCAAGATTAACACTGAAAGGAAACCCAGAGTTCAAAATCAAAACTAAATGAAAATGAAAATGAAAATTAAATGAAAATAAATTGAAATTAAATTGAAATTAAATTGAAATTAAATTGAAATTAAATTAAAATAAACATAAATGGAAGAGAAATTGGAATCGCATGGGAATCAAAATCAAAATTAAAGGGAGTTAAGATGAAAATCAAATACAGAAATCAAAATGAAAAGGAGGAATGAAATAAAATACAAAATTGAAATGAAAATAAATTCAAAAGAACAAAATAAAAATGGAGATGGAGTAAAATTGGACTGAGGTGAAGCTACAGTGGAAAATAGAAAGGAAAGTGAGGAATTTGAATGAAAATGAAACCGAAATGTGACAAAAATGTAAGGTTGAAATTTAATTTAAAAATTCAAACGGAGAAGAAAATTTGAACATTTGTTTTAAGTTAAAAGTGAAATGAAAATGAAGTGAAAACGAAAACGGAAATGAAGCGAAAATGAGGAGACGAAACGAGAACAAAACCGAACGGGAAAAATTGATTCGAAATTAAACAAAAGTGAAGTGAAAATGAAGTGAAAATGAAGTGAAAATGAAATGAAAAGGAAATGAAAAGGAAATGAAAATGAAATTTAAAATGAAATGAAAACGAAAACGAAAATGAAGCGAAAACGAGGGGACGAAACGAGAACAAAACCGAACGGGAAAAATTGACTCGAAATTAAACAAAAGTGAAGTGAAAGTGAAGTGAAAATGAAGTGAAAATGAAATGAAAATGAAATGAAAATGAAATGAAAATGAAGCGAAAATGAAGCGAAAATGAAGCGAAAACGAAGAGACAAATGAAACGAGAACAAAACCGAAAGGGAAAAATTGACTCGAAATTAAACAAAAGTGAAGTGAAAATGAAGTGAAAATGAAGTGAAAATGAAATGAAAATGAAATGAAAATGAAATGAAAATGAAGCGAAAATGAAGCGAAAATGAAGCGAAAACGAAGAGACAAATGAAACGAGAACAAAACCGAACAGGAAAAACGACCTCAAAATTAAACAAAAGTGAAGTGAAAATGAAATGAAAATGAAATGAAAATGAAATTTAAAGCGAAATTAAAATGAAATTAAAATGAAATTTAAAACAAATTTAAAATGAAATTAAAATGAAATGAAAACGAAATGAAAACAAAATGAAAATGAAATGAAAATGAAATTAAAATGAAATTAAAACAAAATTTAAAACGAAATGAAAAGGAAATGAAAATGAAATGAAAATGAAATGAAAATGAAATGAAAATGAAATGAAAATGAAATGAAAATGAAATGAAAATGAAATGAAAATGAAATGAAAATGAAATGAAAATGAAATGAAAATGAAATGAAAATGAAATGAAAATGAAATGAAAATCACTTTAGCTATTTTTTTAAGCAATCAAAATTTTAAAGTGCCAGGTGCTGATGTGATTTCCCTAGTAAGACTGTTCCATAATCCTAATAGCATTGCATCTTCAGAACAAAACCGAACGTGAAAAATTAACTCGAAATTAAACAAAAGTGAAGTGAAAAGGAAATGAAAATGAAATAAAAATGAAATGAAAATGAAATTAAAACGAAATTAAAACGAAATGAAAATGAAATGAAAATGAAATGAAAATGGAATGAAAATGGATTTAAAATGAAATGAAAACGAAAACGAAAATGAAGCGAAAACGAGGGGACGAAACGAGAACAAAACCGAACGGGAAAAATTTAAAATGAAATGAAAACGAAAACGAAAATGAAGCGAAAACGAGGGGACGAAACGAGAACAAAACCGAACGGGAAAAATTGACTCGAAATTAAACAAAAGTGAAGTGAAAGTGAAGTGAAAATGAAGTGAAAATGAAATGAAAAGGAAATGAAAAGGAAATGAAAATGAAATTTAAAATGAAATGAAAACGAAAACGAAAATGAAGCGAAAACGAGGGGACGAAACGAGAACAAAACCGAACGGGAAAAATTGACTCGAAATTAAACAAAAGTGAAGTGAAAGTGAAGTGAAAATGAAGTGAAAATGAAATGAAAATTAAACAAAAGTGAACTGAAAAGGAAATGAAAATGAAATACAAATGAAATGAAAATGAAATTAAAACGAAATTAAAACGAAATGAAAATGAAATGAAAA